>NC_092793.1:89835908-90136465 GCF_918797505.1 Bemisia tabaci | reverse complement strand
CAAAGTTTTTTTGAAATTGCGCCTACATACTGGTGTTGTCTGGGGACCAAGAGCATTTGCAACTTAGCCCGATTTTCTCTTGACCATAGTTCAACTTAGAAAGATTTCACTGTAGTTGTTTCAGACTTCCCCTTTCACACTAGGTATGGTGCTTCCATCCATCCGTAACAATCAAGACTGGGAGAATGTTAATTACACATGCTCACATCGATTGAACTGAATTTAAAATAAACGCACCAAAAGAAAAATGAGTTGAGAGAAGTATTGGGTTCAAACAGTTGTGAATTATCTCCAGTCAAAAATTCAAAGCCGAAAACAAATATTTTGAAGGTGAATATAGTCATTAAACTTTGTCTTTAACATTGAGTCTTGTGGAGGGCTAAAACTTTAGAACTCTTATTTCTTTTTTTGCAATATCGTCGGTCGTTTTTGATAAACTTGAACCAATTTACACATCACTCTAGAGTAACTGTATAGCAAGGGTATGGACAGCTCGCTTTATGGAGGGCTTTAGGGCCAAAAAGGGCACCCAGCCTTCTAAAGCACAAAATTTCACTGCCAATCTTCAGATTCCAATTCACACCAAGATGGGCGAGAATGCTCATGAATGAGTGTTCTTCTGCAAAAATGAGTAAGTTTATGCAAAACCTAAGTCAAATTCGTGCATTACAAGTGCCGAATTGTAACAATTGTAATAATAAATCGTTCTGGATCTTTTGAATTCATAGGTTGGCTGCCTTTTGGGGCCCTAACTTTCTTCGTAGAGGCATCGGTTGAGGCCTGATGGATTTCTGGAATTTCACTCCTGTCTATACTTTGGCTATACAGGTGCTCTACATCATACACACCGCACCAGCTGATTCTGAAACTCGATGATAGCCAACTACCCCCCCCCCCCCCCCTAGGATACTAAAAACGTACTCCTAAACAAATAGGTACCAAAGAAAAGTACAAGTTGGTATTTACCTCGTTCAGCTAATCATTTTCATTGAATTTGATAAATAAAGGGTGTCCCAAAAGTCCATACCCGCCACCCCCTTGTAACTTTTGAACGGTTAGAGAAAGAAAAACAAAATTTTGGGAATGTTTCTATATCAAAGGAGACCATCTTCTAGGGCGGGGGGGGGGGGGGGGGGCCTCAACATTTTTGCCCAACCTTCAGGGGGGCGGGGGGCCGCTAATTGTTTTTTTTCAAACGGTAACCCCTACCTTGTGATAAGTCATTGGAAAGAACATGAAGAATTAAGAATTTCGGCGCAAAACGTGGAACAATATCTTAATTTTTGACCGAGTTATGACAGGTCAAAGTCAAAGGTCAAATTTTACCTATCTTCAACAAATCATAACTCCGGTTCAAATTATCGTAGAGAAAAAATTGAAACGGGAAAATTCACCAAATTATAAGCGCGTTTAAGTAAAAATCGCAGAAATCACTTCAAACTAATTTTAAGGGTGGGTTCGGACCCCCAAATATGACAGTTCAAAGATCATATAATTTTCTCGTGAAATGAGCCAATTTTCCCTACTTCGCGTCAACATTATCCCAGTAAGTTCAAATTTAGTTCAACATTGCGTTTTCAAGCCCCCAAATTTCATGCAACGTTTAAAAAAACGAAATTTAAGGTGATTGATTTTGACCGTTTAAAATTTGTTTTTCTTTTCCAAAATACCTTACCACGAAATTCATTTTTTTCTCTACGAGAATTTGAACCGAAGTTACGATTTTATGATAATAGGTTAAATTTGACTTTGACCTATCATAACTCTGTCAAAAATTAAGATATTGACCTGTGGTTTGCGCCAACATTTTAAGTTCTTAATGTTCTTTCCAATGATCTATCACAAGGAAAGGGTTACCGTTTAAAAAAAAAATTAGCGGCTCCCCTCCTCCTCTGAGGATTGGGCAACCAATTTGACCCCCCTAGAAGATGGACCCCTTTGAGATAGAAACATTCCCAAAGATTCGTTTTTCCATCTCAAACCGTTCAAAAGTTAACAGGGGGGGGGGGGGGGAGGGTTACAAACTTGTATAATAACTTGTATTGTAATATCCTAAAAAAGGGTGGAATAGCGAAAAAAATATATGTAACATACTAAGATTGGGTTTTTAGATTTTGTACAGAACACTGGTTTGAACTAGGCAAAAGTTAATTTTCATGGAGGCGACTTGACACTTCTAAAACAAAATCAACCACTACCATTCAATGGAAAACAGTTAAATGCATCATCAGAACTCGATATACAACAAATTGAAAAGAAGGTACAGTTTAGTTTTTACTTTTTTCACTTCAGTGAGGATCTGTTTAACTGATTATAGTCGATCATACATTTTTGGACAACTCATCTTGTAACTACCGTTGTTGCAATGAATATTGAAGAACGGTGACATTACAAGTAGTGTGTGCAGAAAAAATATTCTCATAATTTCCGGTGAGAGGGGAGGGGGGGAGGGTAGTCCAGCGTCGACTTCTTTAATCAAATCGATGATGAAAGATCTTCAAATTACATACAATGCTAAAATCCTCTGAAAAGTAGAGAATGGAGGAAATAATATATTTCATGAATCCAAACAACGCAGAGTATTAAGAAAGAAATAGAATACAACTTGGGTGAGAACATCTTATGTGTAATCTTAAAAATTATTAGTGTGATTTCCTTTGGAGATGTACTTTAATCAATTCTTCAAGAATTGATACATCATCCATTTCAGTTGCATCTCAGTTAACATAGGGATGGTGAATCTAGAAAATTCTTTGTAATAAATTCCAAAATTGCTAACTCCCTGTCACATGTTATTAGATTATAGGCAACTTGAATGTTTTTCGACCAGTGAAATTTTACAAAATTTATTTTATCATTGATCGAAAAATTGCATGCCGAGTGGTAGTTGATTTTCCTTTGAAAAAATAAAAAGAAGGACTGAAAATTTATAAACTTATACAATATTCTGATTTTTTTATTTTAGTTTCTTCATTGCAAAAGAACTTCCAGTACATTGTGACAGAATTATACAAATTATCTATCTTTTGGTTCAGACGAGGGACCTAGTTCGAGACTAAGGAGGGATGCAGACATGTAATACATTCATTTTCATTTCAAAAATACTTTTGATCAAAATTAAATTTAAAAATCATTTACAGCTTTCACAACATAAGAATCTTTAAAGCACATAGAGACTAAACAATAAGGTATTTGTAGCTTTCAAAGTAAAAAAGGCAAACAGGACAACGGCATGCAGTCTGAGGGGCAAAGTAGAGCAACCTTGTTTCAAGATTTGAGAGGAAAGAAGAAAATTATGCCCAAAAAGTTGATTGAATTGTTGCTTAATACGATTGAAAAAAGGTTATTAATGAGTATATCTTAATGAAAAGAAAATAAATTACACATTAGAAAAACCAGAGACAGGTTATTAAATGTGATGCAGCTACAGTGTACTACCAGCTTGGATCAATAAAACATGCTATTTGCAAGCTCGCTTCTTTTGTCTCTCAGCAACAGCAGGAGTTGAGAAGCGCAGTTTCCAGGCAGTTAACCTTTAAAGTCATCGCAGTGCTTCATGCATTTTTCTACTTAATTCCATCAAAGTTAAGACTGCATTCTCTCAAGCCGGGAATATTAATGAAAAAAAGGGCTGAGGAAAAGAGATAAATAGAGATAAAAGAAAGGAATAAGACAATATTTTCACCGAAACAAGTTATCATATTTTATTCCTGCGATTGAAGACAGGGGTTAGAGAGGGTCTAAATCTTTAACATTTTCCCTGACGTTCGTCTATACCTGGGGAATATCTTATACCCCCTGCGGTGAGATCCAACCCAGGTGAAATGGCAGTTGCCATGGCTTGTCCTGTCACCAAACATACCCCACACCACTGAAGGAAGTAAATGAGAAGCAAAAGGTATGAAGCTTACGAAAATTTCTTTCTTCCAGGAATAAGTTACAGCTCAAAGAACGAAAAATTATGACTAAAGTTAAAAAATAGGAAAGAAGATTGCAGAAATTCTTGGGATGTAAGATTTGAAAGATAGCACAGACAAAAGAAACACTGAGTCAAAAATGGATGGACAAATGGACCCATTGAAAAAATATCAAATAAATATGCAAGAGAGCTCTCTTGCAACAACAAATAGGACAAACAAATAAGAGAGACTGCACAGGAAAGGATAGAGAGTGTAAGATTAAGCATTTAGTAAATCACAACTTTCATGAATTTGTAATTATTCTGCAAAGACTGCTATTATTTTTCCAACTGCTGCTAAATAATGAAAAATTAATATACAAAATAATGATTTTCATTATCATAGAGCATTTTAACAAAGAAAAGAGACAAAAGAGTAAAAATGGCAAGGATATTAAGAATAATTTTTTTATGACAGAAATATGACGTTAAAGAAAAAGGAAGCACCTTAATCAACATTGATTATGTGGACCTCTTCCAACATTGGTCTCAAAAAAAAAGTTTTCTTTTCAATATTTATGTTAGAAATTATTCAGACAATGAGGCATAATCGGAGAACTAAATACTCACGCATGCATTAAATACCGTTCCTTGTTACGTTTTAAAAACATACCAAAATTGAGTTGTCTCCTTTGCTGTTCAAATTTACGAAAGACATTGATCCGAATAAAAAAGGAGCAGTAGAAAATGAACACTTAAATTAATGCAAGAAAAACATTAACAACATGATAACAAAGGGTGATGTTTAACAAAAAATTTCTTTAGTTAAATTTCAAAGTAATAAAAACTCTTAAGTTAAATCTTTTTAGCCATAATTTTAGAAATTTGATAATGACACTCTGTTAAATCTTTCCTCAGTGAGAGGGATGGATTTTGGATTTTAAACCAACAAGAGCGAATTTTTTTCTTCCTCATTTTCTTACAGATTAAAGGATCGTCCTGAATGATGAGACAAGGTGTAGAATGTATAAATAACACAATTTTCCGTTGGCCATTTGAGGATAGGATAATAAAAATAAGGACCAACATTGACAAAAAATGTCACAGCACAGAAACTTCTCAACTTTAGGGCACTTGCTGCCGATTGGAACTAGTTTTATGGTGAATCTACAGCGGTGCGTAGTAAGAAAATTTTTTGCGCAGGGAGTGATTTTTTGGTCCATGCTTTTAGAGTCCGTACAGCCCCACATGAAACCTTGAGCTTTGATGAAAGTTAAAGGAATTTCTGTTAAAATCGAAGAGTCATAAGTTCTAGCCATAACATTCTTCTTTCTATTGACAATAAAAAAGACGTGAAAAGTAATTTCTGAAGCTCTAAAACTTGATCCCACAAAAGAGTAGGGTTCAGCATGATGACCTTGATGCAACCGATCGCGATTGACTCCTCTTAGCAGTTGCAGATATCTCTCTCGCACTTACAGATATCCCATAATTGAAACTGGGATCAAGTTATAGCTTTTATTATTAAACTTTCAAAGCTCGCGTTTGTTCCTAAGGATTCCGGACGTATGCTGCTAGAAGTTATGAATCTTAGAATTTGAAATATCTATTGTGATATTAAAATAATAATCACTGATTTTGGAGTCGAATTTTAGCAGCGCGACGTGATGGATTTTTTCGGAACTACAGCTGGAGATTCACCTAAAGAGTTAGAAAGGGACTTTAAAAAGTATCAAGTAGTCAACTAATTTTTTTATTCATGGTTTGGTCCTATATCATTCGCCGTCATAACTCTTTACAATTTTTATCATATTTTTACAGAGGTTCATGGAAATTTACCGATTGAACCACTCTGTTGGGAAAATAATATTTCCTTTTCTTAATGGTGTATTTTGTACAGAGAGAAATGATTAATGAGATTTCGAAGGATACAAGCAATAGTTCTCAAGAGAAACAGAAAATCATCTATAATGCAGAGGGAGAAATTTTACAAACTACCTTTTGCATTGAATATTTCATTATCAAAATTCTTGCATTAGTTAAAGCAGACAGATCTTGAATGAAAAACTTACAACTATGATTTGAAGCCATACCAGCACAAACAGCAGATATCGAACATTCACCATTTTTAGGGATAACGCTTCATTAGAATCTGCAAACCTACAAGAGTGTTGGTACTGAGTTCCAGACTTCTGGCATATTTTACAATTAGAATTTGAAGAAAAACCCACAGTATATCTATACACAACGGATGTTAAAATTCCTTGTTCATGTAAATAATTAGAAAACACTCCATAATGTCCTCAAAGATCGTGTGTGTGTGAGCACATTATAATAGTAATAAAAGGAAATAAGACCAATTGCATGTAGTTCTTTGAGAGATGGCACCCCCCTTGATTTTTTCCCTCATTTTAGGAGACAGATGATTTCTTCATTATTTTTATATTGAAGTTACAAAATACTTATTTTTTTCGAAAAGTCATTAAAAATCTAAACAGTAATTGGCCTTTGATTAATATGAATCGTTCTAGCTCTCTTAAATAAGCTAAGTAGTTCATTTCATGCCTTGAAAGAATTTCTCTGTAAAACCAGCAGATGTGATCTTTCTTAAAATCATTGTTTCTCGTTGACTTAGCTTCAAATTTAAATTTCTGAAGTTCTTTTTTGAGAGAAGGATTTGATCTGTAATAAATTTCTTGACCTACATATTTCTACATAAATGGCTTCATTATTTTTCCCCTCATGCTTAGATATAAACTTTAGGAAAAGTAATTCTCACAAGAGAGCCACAATAAGTAGGGTGTCCCAAGAATACTGCACATTTCCTTTATTCGGACAAACGGTCGCAGATACCAAAATGCAGTGTGCAAAGCGTCAAGTGCTAGTAGTGACTGATAAAACAAAGTCAACCCAAGCGCTCTAGGTCAAAGATTGACCGAGTTACATCGTTTTGAAAATGACATGGTGGGCAGACCCCTCCAGGATTTTTAGCATTTTTTTCTGAACGAAAACAAAGATTAGAATATTCAGATGGTTATATTAAGTTAATATTATGGAATCTCACCAGAAGTACTGTTACTCATTTTTCTTCACCAGACGACTGGACACTGGTTTCCTTCTCTAATACCTTCTTACACTTTCCACACAGCACCGCAACTGCGTATCCTACTTCTACAAACACGATTTCTTTCGAAATTTTACTTCTGCAGATGTACAGGGAATAGTTTCAACAGCTCTGTTGAATTTGTTGATGAAGTTGAACTTTTTGCATCCTAAGCCTTTCTTTGACGTGGAAAACAGCCAAAAGTTACAAAGTTACAGGGTAGGAGGTCCAGGCTATAAGGGGAGTGTGGAGGACAGACGATCCCATGCTTATCCTCTAATTCTTTGGTGACGATATACCTCTTTCATTTGTTGCCGCTTTTTGACATTATGCTCTAGTGTGGTCATAAGTGCTGAGCAGTCATGTTGAGTGACACTATGTCCCAAATTTCATTCGATCAGGGTTTTTTTGTAGGATTTATGACTCTTTAAATCTTTGGTTCCTTCGCAAAAAAAATTCTAGGAATCCTGGAGGGATCGACCCGACATGTCATTTTCAAAATGCTGTGGCTTGGTCAGTTTTTTATCTGAAGAGTTCCAGTTGATCTTGTTTTAGCGGTCATTATTAGCACTTTAACACTACACAAACCGGATTTTGATATCTGCTACCGTTCCTTAAAAAAAGAAAACGTGCAGTACTGTTGGGACACCACATATAGCGTATGATGGAATTGGAGCGAAGAATTCAACAATAATTAAGTACTTAAATTATTTAAAAAACCTACCTCACTTGCACTCTGTTGACACAATAGGGAGTTCAATTTCCAGTTTTTTCAATTTTTTTTATTTTTTTATTTTTTATTAGGAATTTTAAGCTTATTTCTGACTTCAGAGTTCAAAGTTTCATCTCTCATTTGATTAAATACAAATGTTACAATACTACAAACAAGATATAAATTCAGAAAAATAATACGAATTCAACAAATGTTCAAGAACAAAAGAGAGAGAGAGAGAGAGAGAGAAGCAAAATAAGTAAATGTTGTAAAGTGTCTTAGAGTAAATGACTCCGTTGTTTACTTACATGGGCCAGAAAAATCATTTGTATGGTATTTTGAAGCATTTAATTTTGAAATGATCACACATTTGGTTCACCTGTGAACAAGAAAGGCAAAGTGACTTTTTGCAGAAGTAAAATGGGAGATTTTGCAATAAAAGGCATAATGAGGTTGTACATTCCTGAAAAAATTGACATGGTAATACATTTAAGAAAAACATACAGAAGACTGAAAATTGAAAAAACCGAGATATTAATGATTTTAAGTAAAATTAGTCTTAATGCATGTTCTATGAAAAACTCGCTCCCAAATTCCAGTTTTTAAGCATCAACTCTGTAAATACTTCCCGGTGTTCATAGCAGTGCAATAGCAAGTTATAGGAGTTCATAAAGTAGAGGTCATAAAATGAATGGGATAATCTGGTAAAAACTTTGATTACTTAGTACATAAAAGTGTATTTCTTTGTGGATGAGATTGAAAAAAAGGTAGTAATAAATATGACAAAGGAATTGACAGCATTGCTCCCCCTGGAATAAAAGCCATTAAACAACCAGAAAAAAAAGAAATGGGTTGTTTGAACTTGGGAGGGTTTGGTCTGCGAGTAGATTATTCCTGCAGTTCTACATGCGAGATGAACAATGCACATGGTAAAATTGCACTGAGAAACTTCCACACAGAGAAATAACACTTCCTTTTTAGGAGTCCTCAAAACATGTTTGGAGTGTCTTGTGTGTTACCGCCATCTAAATTCGAATTTTGGCGTCACAGACGGGAAAATGGCGGCGGCGATGTTGTTGTTGACATCTCGTTGTCTCATTTGAGGTTGGGTTAACTCTGTGGTGTCGTGATAACGTGAGCTAAAATTGCGCTGTGAAAAGAACTACAGTGGAAATCGGACACAACGACCCTCTGGGGACCGGCCTGAATTGGTCGATATATCCGATTGTCGTCATAACCGATCCACAAATACACTGAGTCAATGGGAAGTCAATAACGAGTACGACCAGATCGCACGCCGTTATGACCGATATGTCGTTGAAAGCGATGTTGTACTATCCGATTTCCACTGTAGACAGTTTTTCAGATGGTTGTAGGTAGGTTTTAAGCTGAAAAAATGCTATGAAACAAATAAATTGCCGAAATGGCACGGCCTGACTAATATCAAGACCTCCTGCAGATCTACAGCACAACATACTGCACACTGTGGCAAAACCCAGATCTCATGGAGAAAAAAAGGAGGTAGTCGATTCTCGACAATTGTTCACCCCACTACATAGGTCGGCACAATGTGGCGTCGATATTTCAGCAAAATCCGAGATTCGAAGTATAAAAAACGGACCATAACGTCTGTTTTTTCACTTTACTGAGATCAACTCAAAATACAATTTCTAACACCTTACATAGAATGACTTTTTTTTTAACAGCCCCGTTTCCGAAAAAATCGATGATATAAACCATCTGTACCGACCTACATCATCAACAAAATCCAAGATGCTTGAAATGAGGCCACTTCCTTTTATTCTCTGTGCCCAGACCTAGCCTCTCCTCTCTATTAAACACACTTCACTATGCCCTAAATTATACCGGGTGTTTCAGACCACCCAACCACTAGCTTTTTCTCTAAAACGGCGGAAAATTGAGCTTCGGGACCAAAACTTTCACTGGCTCAATCGACCCCAAAGAATAGAATGAAAATATTTTCAGCTGCCCAAAATGGCCCCTTGGGGGTGTTCCGGGGGGGGGGGGGATGCCGCCTCGTTTCTCGCGATTTTCAAAAAGGAGGGGTATGTTTTGACTTTGGATTTGGAATTTACGGCAAAAATAAGTAGATTTTGCTCTGTGTACTTTTTCCCTTAACCCCCGTTCTTTGGAGTTATGGGGCATTTTCGGGGCAATTTTCAATTCGATGCTGTAAGCGGCCAAATTATTCAGATATCAAAATCTAAAAGTCTCCTGAGAGGGGAGGTCAATACCTTTTTATTGATGTGCCATACGACCCCTGCTGCTCCAAAATTTTGGGGGCCACGACCCCCCAAAAATTTTGGCGCTTTGGGGGGCTGTAAGTCAAAAATTTCAAAAAGCGAGGGTATGTTTTGACTTCAGATATGGATTCTACTCGAAAAGTTTTGTAGAATTGCTACGGCGCATGGCCTGTTTGCTCCAAGTTTCCCATTTTCAAAAAATCACTAACATCAAATTGGACACTATTCCATGAAGACCCTATAATGTTCTCCTACAGTTAAATTTTGATAAAATATATGTTTTGAGAAGAAAACTTTACGCTTTTTTCATCGGTGCCAACAGTTTAAAGAGAAAAAATTCTGCCAAAGCTGTGTCTTACACTTTGAAAACTTTAAATTTCAAAAAATTTTAGCGTCTTTTTTCAGTCTCTATCTTCGTGGCTTGGGACCAACAAGTCAAAACTTAAACAAGTAAAATACATTTGAAAGCAGAATTTTATACTCTGAAATATTGATAAGAATAATTTTTTTCACAGAATGCATTAGAATCACACAAAATCTGGAAAACGCTGACAAAGTCGACAATCATTTTATACGTTCTTTCAGACGGCCGCAATTTGTTTTAAGCAATTTTGACTTTGTTCCGGGAGGGGGGGGGGGGCAAATGGTAAAATTTTTTTTGGCGGCTCTAGACATGTTTTAGAGTGATTAAAAACACAAGAGAAGTTTGTGCTAATTTGTCCGAGGTTAGGACCTTTTTTTGGCTTGTTTGCCTGGACTGGGACTCATTGATAAAGATAAGAGAATTTTCTTGTTTTACCACAGGCATTAAAATTGAAAAAGTATTAGCCATCGAAATATTTGTCATATTTACTCAGTAGATCATAAAAATATTGAAAATAAAAGATATCAAAAAACTTCTCACACAGCATGCCGAGGTCTTGTAGAGAGGCATTGTTCACCGGTTGAAATGGCTTCTCTCCTTTACCTGTCACGTTTCTTATCAGTACATCGCTAATTTCGATAGAGTGACCATGACATCGACCTTTATCAACTCAATGGACATCAGGGAGTCCATTCTGTTCAAATTGTTTAGCATCCACCAAATTCGGACATTTAGACTTTTGACAGGCTGGATCAGGGTTTTACAACACTGTGCACCGCCTGCTGTGTATTCTTCCACTGCAGATTCCTCTACCATATCGATAGTTACATGTAAATTGAAAGCAACTAGCGCACGGTTCAAACCCAGTTGCAACTACCCTACTGTATTTACACTTTCAAGTGAATTCCTCTTTCGGTTGCTATCATTAGAAAAGGCTGAAAAATGAACTGTGAGCTTAGTTCACTGAATAATCTCAAAATATACAATTAAAAAAATTACTTAACTGACCCATAGTGTAAAAAACTTTAGAAAAGGTTTTGCACTTACAACGTTTGCACCATAATAAATGTGAGCCAAAGTTGCAATGATTAAAAGTGCGTACAAGATAAACAATTCCAATACAGGGATCATCAATGACAACAAAATACCAAATGAGAGAGGAACTAGGAGAGGGTTAAACACCTCACACCTTGTACTTGACATTTGAGCCACAATCAGTCGACACTAAAAAGAAAGAAAAAATTACATGGAAATTAGGATACACGTATTGTACTATCTTCATTAAAATAAAAAGGATAAAAAAAATATTGGGTCCATTTTTATTCAATATCTTTATAAATGACTTGCCTCAATATGCAGACTTTCGAACACACCTATTTGCTAATGACACCTCAGTAGTTTTAATTGGCAATGATGCATTGGCAGGTGCCGAAAGAGCTTTCTATCATGTCAGCCATTGGTTTAATGTGAATGGATGAATGCTAAATGCTGAGAAGTCACAGGCGCTGTATTACACACCATCTGCTCTGACAGATCCGCCAGTGCAATTAATTAAATTGAATGATTCCCTTTGCCTAGATTTGAGTACCACGACGAGATTTCTAGGGGTCCACTTAGAACAGCATCTCCATTGGAAAACCCACATTGATCATACGATCAGTAAAATACTAAGTCATAAATGGGCCTCAAGGAATCTTGTCAAGATAACATCAAGAGAAGTGGCGCTAATGTTTTATCATGGGCATATCGTATCTCATCTGAGATATGGGATCATCCTCTGGGGCAGAAGCTCTCACTCAGAGAGTTTGTTTATCGAGCAAAAGAAAATACTCAGAATCTTGTTTAATCTCCCCTTCAACTACCCCTGTAAAGTAGTCTTCAAACAAAATAAACTATTTACGCTCCCATCCCTGTACATCTACGAAACTTTAAAGTATGCTATATTTAACAAAGTAATTGATCTTAATGAGTTATTACCCTCACATAGCCACGACACCAGGCATAATTTCATAACTCCAGAAAAGTTCACCTACTCTATTTCAAAAACAAATTGAGACCAGCATCAATTCAACTACTTAATGCCCTTCCTTCTGAGATGAGAAAAACACTTAAGAGGGGTGAAATAAACGTCTTCTTTCTCAAAACTTAGGGCTTTGGTCTTGGAGAATGCATTCTATCACGTTGACAACCTCTCAAATCTTTAGCCTTTATCCATCGCTTCTTAGTCATTTACTTATTTTGCTCTTAGTCATTTTCTTATTTTGCTCTGTCATTTTCTTATTTTGTTCTTACATTGCCTAATTTAAATCATTTGTACGATCTGTATCTGATTCATTTGTACGACTTGTACAATCCCTTAAAGTAAGTTTATGTACTAACTTTAAAATAAATAAAGAAAAAAACCAAGGGTGTTATTACCGCGGTGCACCACCTTAAAAACCCGACTTTTCAAAGGGTGATATTTCGGCTAATACTGAATGTGGGAAGATGCTGTTTGGACAGTCTTACTATTTTTAGCTAAGCTACAAGAATCAAGCATCAAAACGCGATTCTGTGCCCAGCGCAACTGATCCATTACAGTCACATGAAAATGACAGTTTGTTTTGAATTATTTCTTTTAATTACACATGCATGTCAAAGTATGTTCAGTTAAGATAATTAATGTTTTTTTTAAAAAAAAAAAAAAAAAAAAAAAAAAAAAAACCACGCACTAAAAGCTGGCGAGAGAAGTTATACATCAGATGACTTCATAATACTTTCCAGCTTTGATATATCATATACTGAAAAGACTACTCATCATTTCTGAGAATAGCCCCTCGGAAATTTTCATAAACAGTGTTTGCCAAAGTAACAAAATTCAATATAAATTACTTTTGGAAAAGATGCATCGAATATATTCAAATACAAAACAAAAAAAGCAGTATTTAAATAAATACTTTGTGTTTGAGCTGCTTCTTGGGCCAAAATTAATCATAGCTTATTTAGAGGAAGAAAAAAATACCTGCTAGGGCAATAGAGCAATAAAGCCACTTTTTACAGCAAATCTAAAAATTACTTACACAAATATTGGAGAATACTGATCCAGACAACATGAAGAACATTCTTGGATCTCTTTCTATTACATTTGTAGGTGATTTGTGAGCCCAATACAATGCCAAGGCAAAGAAAATGAGCAATGGAACTAATGGCCTGATAGCCTCGAAAAATGGCTTCATTTTTCCAGTATTATCTCTGTAGGATCTGGAAAAAAAACAATCCATTAAAGAATATTCACCATGTTATTCAAACTTCTGTTGTCTTAGTGCAGATAATCCCAAATGGTTTAGAGACTGGAAAACTTGGCAAGAGCCTTAACATGGCCTGATATCAAAAAAGGGTAGTGCGCGGAAAAGTTGTGTCTACTAATGGGTCACTAAACCTTGTTTATTTCATTGAATATTCTGAGAGTACTATGTGAGTAGATAACGTGGTGATTTTTCCGCATTTTTAGGGAGCCGAAATCGCGGAGAAAATCGCTTTTGAAATATCTAAAAACTTCAAGACATTTCAAACGCACCCGAATGGCGGGAAACTGACGGAGTTGATGTACTGCGATTGTCATATTGCAGTCTTCTCTCATTTTCCTCTGATGTTTGTTAAAATAAAACGTATTTCAATGTGGAATCGTTGCTTGTTTATTACAGCTAACATATGAATGAGATTCGAGTTTTGAATTCAAAAGATAGAATTTCGACTTTAGTATTGTTCTCATATACGAAGAGTAGATAGACATTTGATTGACGTCGTGGAAACCAGTGCCCGCTTCTGATTCGTGCCGGATGACATCATTTGGTGCGGCGTAAAACCGGGGTGTTTTAAATTTGCATATAAGTTGAGCGATTTGAACGGCGCATTTCTCGGTTTTTGAGTTACTTGTTCGCGTTTTTCGCATGTGCGCATCATGTTCTATGCGTCATTTTCCTTCAGAAAACTATATTTGCAAGTCAAAGTTCTTTCACGGTTTAGTGACCCATTGAGGGGCTTGGAGGACAAGGCGCGTAGGTGTAGTTTTTGAAAAAATTGAGACACAAGTAACAGTTTTAGTGCATATTTCGAGAAAAATTAGCTCAAAAATTCAAATTTTTAAGCATCAAAAACTTCAAAAAGTTAGTTAAAACTTTCTTTCACCCACAAGAATCCATGTAATTTCGAAACTTCAGAAACATATTTCTCGAAATAGCAAAAACTGCACTTAGGCCCCTTGTCCTCCAAGCCCCTTAATTCTACGAAAATATGTTTTTCCAGAATTTAAGGTGTTAATTTAGACGTTTAAGCAGATTTTCATGAAACTCAGATTACCCCAGTATTTTGACCTGGGAAATTCGAATTTAATGTTAATTTTAGTCTGAACAAAAACTCAAGTAGGCGGCTATAATTTGCAAAATACCCGTTTACCGATTTATTTTCATGAAACTTAGTATAACCCAGTATTTTGACCCACAGAATGGAGATGTTGCATGTGAGAGGGATTTGCGATTTGACAATTGATTCTCATGTAAAAATTTGGAAGAAACACGATGGTGCCACTGGTTTTCTCTGAAATCAATTCCAAAGCTCAAAAAAAGCTCTCAAGTTGAGGCCCAAATGAAGGGGATATCCCACGCTATCCTCGGAGTCCACCTCTACATCCAGACAAACTCTCCATGCAAAGATAGGGAGGAAATAAATTGACAGGGCTGCCACCTTATTTGGGGACTCTTAAACTGAAATCATGGCAACCCTGTCAATGTATTTGCTCCCTATCTTTGCATGGAGCGTTTGTCTTGATATAGAGGTGGACTCTTAGGATAGCATGGGATATCCCCTTCATTTTGGCCTCAACTTGAGAGCTTTTTTTGAGCTTGAGAGTTGATTTCAGATAAAACCAGTGGCACCATCGTGTTTCTCGCTAACTTTTACATAAGAATCAACAGTCAAATCGCAAATTCCTCACACAAGCAACATATCCATTACAGTAAGGATAGACAAAGTTAATGAGAAATCCGAGGGCACGGTGTAAAGCTAGTTTGGCACCAAGCTGTTCTAAAACCCTATGAATTTTATTAATCAAATTTTATATGAAGATTCGCTGTCATGCTGCTTTAATAAAATGCCTTCTTTCAATTTTTTTTTAAAGAAAAAATAATGCATGGGTCCCCCCTTAGATCAACCTGACCATGGTGCAAAACAACAGTTACAACGAGGACTCCGGAATACCTTACTTTTACTAAACACATTCAACAATGGTTCTAAGGCATACTTTAAAGAGTAAAACTTGTAAAACTCACACATAAACATTGTATAAAGTGACAGGGATGTTGAAAAGTAAAGTTGTGAGGTAGAAGATGACTTCCATGACTTTGCCAAGTGTAAGAACATTGAAAATTGTTATTTTCCAGAATCCATGACCCGTAAATGATGTCAGTAAAAATAATAGTGTTGTCATCTAAAGAAAACAACAAATAAAACAGAGAACAAAATGATCACGGGTTACAAATCAATTTAAATATTGCATGACATCATGAAACCTCGTAACTTCGTTAAAGACATTACGGATTTCCTGCTTGTGTTTCATGTTGTGTTGTGTGTGTGTTGTGTTGTGTGTGTGTTGTGTTCATGCTGTGTGTTTGTGTTGTTGTGTTTTTGTGTTGTGTTGTGTTTTTGTGTTGTGTTTCATGTATGTCAAAGGATGACTTATCATTAATGCTGCTATTTCAGTTTATCTTCCTTTGTACATTTAATTATGAGCCTGCAGTATCAAAAGAGGGCAGAAGATTAGTGATGCTATCATCAGGAACAGTACAGGAACTACCATTAAGGCATCAGAAAGGGCAGCAAAATTAAAATGGAGTTGGACAGGACATGTGGCCAGGATGAAGGAGACCAGGAGGGCCAGTAGATTAACAAAGTGGAAACCGGACGGCAAAAGGAACAAGGGCAGACAGCTGATAAGATGGAGCGATGAACTGGTGACCCATGCAAGAAAAGACTGGTAGAGCCTAGGGAAGGATCGGGAACGTTGGCACAACTTGGAGACAAGTGCAATTGAGAAGATGTCAACATTTTAATCAAACCTCTACAACTCCAATTTTCTCTTTAACCTCCCGCAAGGGAGAGACCAAGCCCCTAAGGGGTGTATTAGGCTTTTCTAATTCTAATTCTAACTTAGTTATATTTTTTTAAAATTATATACAATAACTTCTAGAGATGCTCTTTTATAAGTAATAAGATGAGATCAGAGATATTAAAATACTACGATTGAGTTGTTTGTTTTTGTAGTTATATCATCAATATACTACTTGTCTACCATTCATTGTGCAGTCTTTGGGCAAAACATCGCCGAAAAAATTTCGCACCTAATTTACCACGGGACACAATATTGCAGGTACGAAAAATTGCAATGCCAAAATATCAAAATGAAAACTATCACAGTCGAAAATACCACCAATTAAAATGGATGACGGCAATGAGGGATAGCCCCTGTTAGATACCTCAGGCTGATACCCAGATCACAAGACGAGGAGATGTTGCATCTGATGATTGCCTCGTGCCATGTAACAAACAGCTCCATTCAGCTAATGATTCGTGTCCCTCAGTTGGTCCTTGTCCTTGCATTTGATTGTGATTAAACTTCGTCGAGAACTTTGTCAACTTATGTTTTATTTCCCATTCTTCTGAGATGCTGAGGTGCGTTAGAAGTGGTATAGGTGGGGATATTTCGTATCATACGGTTAATTTATATACTATAACATGAAGTTTTTGCGTGTGTTATTGCATTCAGTGTTTTTTTCAAATAAAGTTTTTACCCTGGCAAGTTTCTTAAAAGAGATATATATTTAGTCCCTTATGGCAACAGTTGTTTCGCTCTTTATACAGTTACAAAAGGCCTGCAGTCTAAAATAATCATTTTTAGGAGCGCGTGGAGTCATAGACTCAATACCTAAAATGCTGCATACGAAAAACCAAGAAAATGTGTTTAATCTTGTCGTGCGAATGCAGGCTTCCAATCCAAAAAAGAGCTCACTTACATCGTAATACTTTGCACACTTCTTGGCTTAAAATCGGTTTTGAATCCCGAAACTGTGATGATAGATCTTGAAAATGTTGTTATAACTGCTCGTAAATCAGATTATCTGGAGTGTCTTGTGCGGGGTTGCGTCTTCGCCTTGCCCAATACATTTAGCAAGACGTCTAAACTTGTCGTCTGTAGGACCGATTTTCAGAGGATCCTAAAGAGCCGTACGCAAAAACGACTTCCCCCCCCCCCACTAAAACTTATTCAAACTTCGTCTATCAGTTACTCATACTGGAGCGCTTCTTCCTCCAAAATTTTCAGACTCCCAACAAATTTTTGGAGGGCGCTAGGGGGGGGGTGGAAGTCAAAACCTGTGAACCTTAATATCTTTCGAACGAAAAAAGATATTGAGGCCCGGTTGGCGGCCCACCGCAGTGGGCCTCTCTAGTAGCGTTACAGGAAAAAAGTGAATTTTTGAGAGTATCTGTAATTTTTGAACTCAGCGACCCTTAAGAATACCTAAAAATGTATTTTTCAATCGTTCATAACTCTGGAACCGTTTGGTTCCCCAGCTTAAATGACCACTCGTTGGATGCGGAAAAAGACGAACAATTTAAAAACTGGTTCTGGTTCAAATACAAAAATGTGATCTTTCAGTTTAATGTGTTTAAAAGAAATTGTTTTTCCTCAAAAACTGAAAAAGGCACATAAGTTAACTTAAAAATGAAATTTTGGGATTTTGACGCTAAGAATCTTAAAGTATGCAATTTTAGACGATTTTTCGTCCAAACCGGGCCTCAATATCTTTTTTCGTTCGAAAGATATCAAGGTTCACAGGTTTTGACTTTCATCCCCCCCTAGCGCCCCCCCCCCAAAAAAAAAATTTGTTGGGGGTCTGAAAATTTGGGGAAAGAAGCGCTCCAGTATGAGTAACTGATAGACGAAGTTTGAATAAGTTTTAGTGGGGGGCGAAAAAAGTCGTTTTTGCATACGGCTCTTTTCAAGGTTAGACTATTACCCGCATTGGCCTTTTACCTTATAGTGCAGTTGCAAATGTACAAAAAAGATAATTTGCCTGGAGTGTTGTAGAACAACTGTGTTCTGTACAACAATCTTTTCGTCTTGATACATAGAATCAGATTTTGGATTTTGTTCAGTTAAGAAATCAACCCGGCGCCCCCCATTCAAGATGGCGGCCTTAAGGGCGCCGGGGGGGGGGGGGTCAACGAATTTTACGTTTTCTTGAAAAGCCGACTGGAGTGTCTTTTTAATGTAATTTTAGTCGCAAATTTCACATCTAAAAAATCCTCCGACCTAAGATGGGGCCCAAATTCTAAGATGGCGACCCAAATGGGCCCTCCGGTGGAAAAAAGGACATGGATGGCTCTATATATTGTATGACATATCCGTCAATAGGTTTTCTGGGTCGGAAATAACGAATATGAGGTCAGAAATTGTTCTATACCCGTCAGGGGGGGGGGGGCTCAAGGGTCCCCTCAAAATGGCAGCCCAGGGGTCAAAAACTTTTGGATATCCTTAATACCCCAACTGATTAGTTAAACGAAAAATTAGAATAACTGAGAGATGTCAACAGGTGAAAATGTAGGTTCCTCGTGCGAAAAAAGCGAGGGTAAAATTTAGTTTCTCGGAGATTATCCGATGCTCTTGAAAAACGTTGGAATTCCGTGTGGAGAGGGGTTAACAAGATCCATACATTCTCCCTGCAAGGAGCTCATTGAACACTTTGAAACATTCGAATTCCTGTTTCACATGAAAAATTATATTCGATTATAAAGTTTTCGATAATTTTGAAGGACAGTAGTATTCTGCGCTAAACAGACCAACAGGGCACGACTCCCTCCTTGTTTGACCTCGAATGGGACATGGGGAACTTTGAAACGTCCGAATTCGTGTCTCTCACATTAATTTACCCCGAATGTTCAATTTTTTCGAGTGTTTTCCGATGATCGTGAAGAAAACTGGCGTTTTCCGCGAACTCGACAAACGGGGCCTACACCCCCTCCCCGCGTGGCCCTTAGGAGCTGTTGTGGGACTCTAAAACCCAGAAATGTGTGATTTTCATGGGAAGTTACCCAGAGATACAATTGAATCAGTGAGTTTGAAAACACACCAACTCGGGTTTTTTTTCGATTTTCACTTTTTTACGGTTTAGTAACACTTATGGATAGACGCAGCTGCACGCAAAAGGAAATATCGAAATTGCAATCGGAAGTGCTCGAGACAGCGACGGGAAAAGGGATAAATCAAAGTATTTCATTAGAAATACCAATTTTTGGCAATTTCAAGGGAAACGGGTGACCATCTGATCTTGCGGTTTTCTTTTTCCGGTTCAGTATACCTTGTACCAACAAGTTACATAAATATTCAAGCGTTATTCAGGTCGAAAAATATAAATTTCTCTGGGCAGACTAAAATCAGTATCTGAAAGTCGGTGAGAACGAAAACACACCAACTCGGAAATTTTTAAACGCTTAATTCTCTGTCATCAAAGATGGTGTATCGATTTCAGCTTGGTGATTTACAAAGTCCCTAAGTACTTGTCCTTTGGCACCAAAAAGGTTTTTCTTAAACTAACTTCTTCGCCCGCTGCGCAGTTTTAGGTGTTTCCTGAACCATTTTTTTTTCCGAATTGGTGTATTTTCGAACTCACTGACTCAATTTTTCCGGACGTTTTCCCATAATTTCGAAGAGAACTAGGATTTGATGCGAAGGGGACAGACGAGGCCTGCGCCCCCTCCCCGCATAGCCCTAAGGAGCTTTTGTAGGACACTCAAATCTAGAAATTTGTGTTTTTCATGGTTTGAAATTTTTCCAGATGTTTTCCAATAATTTTTAAGAAAAGTGGTGTTTGGCGCAAAGAGGATAAATGTGGCCCGAGTCCCCTCCCTGCGTGGCCCCGGGGAGCCTTTTAAGAGCGCTAGGACCTAAAAATTTGTGTTTCCCGTGTAAAATTACCCTGGATTGCAACTTTTCCAGGGGATATTCCATTCATTTTGATAAAAGATAGCGTTACGTGCGGGGAGCTTAAGTACGGTAATCCCCCCTTTTTGGGGATCTCTAATTCGGTTCAAAATTGAGCTTTCAAAGACATTTTTTTTTATTCTTCATGAAATTTTGCGTAAAGAGGGTTGGTTATTCAAAATCGGCGATTTTGCCCTACGCTTGGATTTCGCCCGGAGTTGGATATGTTGTTCCCTATCACAAGACACGCCTTTTTTCGACATTGGCAAGTTCACTCGAAATTTTTCCCGCGCGCTACAGCGTTGCCAAGTTGAAAACAGGCAAATTCCGTTAGTGGCATTAAAATTGAGCTATGAAAATGGGGTTTTAACGAAAATTCTCTAGAAATTGCGCACTTTTAGGAAATGACCATGTTTTTAATGTCGCATTCATTTTAACATGCATTGTTGCCAATTTTTCGATTTTTAAATTCGACAAAGTTTACAAATCCGCAAATACCCAAAAAAGCTATCTTCAAATTTGAATGAAAAGTTGTCTAATCGATAGTTCGTTTGATTCCGCATCCATCGATATATTATAGCTTGCTGAGAAACGTTTGGTTCGCGAGATATCATCATTTTTGTAAACAGCTTTATGGAGCGACGACGCTTTTTGAGTCCCGGCGGATAGAAATTTTAGCCTCCCAAAACACAGGGTAGCATTATTTCCATGGTTTCCTATGTAATTTTTGGCGCTGAATCCGAATTTGACCAATTCATAAAAAAAATGTCACCAAGATGTTGCCAACTTTGGCAAAAATGGCTTAAAATCGGCCTTTTTGGCGGATTATGGCCAGTGACTTGCCAGGAGTTGATCAGACGACAAAACTGGTTATTTCCACAGTTAAAACTCGTTAAACTTTCTACAAGCTGAGTCAAATTCTTTCTGCTCACGGCAAAATTAAACGCGCGACAAGCAGCAAACTGAATAAAAGACACCAAAATTTGTTTTCCGACTGAATGAACATTTCTTAGGAAAATATGAATTACACAGAGTGTAACGACAAACTATTGTATTGTTACATATATAGATAAGAGCAGCTTTAACAGCGGTCTCTCGCGCCCCTCGACGCCTAACCGCCATAGTGCCTTGTCCTCCCACAGGTCCTCAGTAATTTGGAGCGCCCTTGTTCCTTTTTCAGCCCCTTATTGCCCTTTCCTGGGCGTCTTCTTCACTTTGGTATTATTACTTTTTTCTATTAAACTCCTTTTTCTCAGAATTATAAAATAAAATTGTGTACTGAAAATAGGACGATGAATAAAAATGGTCAAATACCGCCAAAATTCGATGATTGTACGTAATTTTGGCAATATTGCAATGCGTGTTGTCTTGTTTCAATGAAGTCAGTCTGAGGAGTACATTTTATTCATTAATTTTTAGCAGAAAATTTTCCATGATTGTTTCAAAATGTGGTTTACTGATACGATTCGAGAAAACTCACTATTTATGAATTTTTCCTCTCTGAACTAAATACCCTAGTTATTAGTATTTATCTAAGTTGAAATTAAAATATTCTACAGAATTGTATTAATTTACACGAGAGATACATTTATAAAATTTAAATATAAGAAGTGAAAAAAGAATATAGGACAATAATACCAAAAAAACCAGCGAAAATTTGAAGTATTTTGTTTAAGTTTGGCAACATTGGGATATGTTCGATTTTAGTTTATTGTTCAATTTTATTAAATTCCGCTCATGTTGTTCATTAGATTAGTCAAGAAACATTTTCTTAACTGGAAAACAAGAAACCTAGGACAAAAACCGCAAAAAGCGCCAATTTTGGTGTCTTTTATTCAGTTTCCTGCTTGTCGCGCGTTTAATTTTGTCGTGAGTAGAAAGAATTTGACTCAGTTTGTAGAAAGTTTAACGAGTTTTACCTGTGGAAATAACCAATTTTGTCGTCTGATCAACTCCTGGCAAGTCACTGGCCATAATCCGCCAAATAGGCCGATTTTAAGCCATTTTTGCCAAAGTTGGCATCAGCGCCAAAAATTACATAGGAAACCATGGAAATAATGCTACCCTGTGTTTTGGGAGGCTAAAATTTCTATCCGCCGGGACTCAAAAAGCGTCGTCGCTCCATAAAGCTGTTTACAAAAATGATGATATCTCGCGAACCAAACGTTTCTCAGCAAGCTATAATATATCGATGGATGCGGAATCAAACGAACTATCGATTAGACAACTTTTCATTCAAATTTGAAGACAGCTTCTTTGGGTATTTGCGGATTTGTAAACTTTGTCGAATTTAAAAATCGAAAAATTGGCAACAATGCATGTTAAAATGAATGCGACATTAAAAACATGGTCATTTCCTAAAAGTGCGCAATTTCTAGAGAATTTTCGTTAAAACCCCATTTTCATAGCTCAATTTTAATGCCACTAACGGAATTTGCCTGTTTTCAACTTGGCAACGCTGTAGCGCGCGGGAAAAATTTCGAGTGAACTTGCCAATGTCGAAAAAAGGCGTGTCTTGTGATAGGGAACAACATATCCAACTCCGGGCGAAATCCAAGCGTAGGGCAAAATCGCCGATTTTGAATAACCCTCTTTTATTTTTGAACGAACCTTACCACATTATCTCGGCGATTTCAAGATACGGAGGTCGGGCCCCCAAAGTACCCCAAAAGGGGGAAGGTGGGGGGCTCCCGAAAACATGAAATTCGAATTCCTTTTGGTCGATTCCCTGTCCAATTAACTACCTTTCAGAACTCAGAAACCATTTATTCTTGGAAAAAAGGCCTGGTACAGTAGGTCTTGGCCACCCTGTATATGGAATAGCCTTCAAAATATCCCTAGTAGCATGATTCACTTTCCCTTCCTAACCAACGTATAATGAATTAATACCGGTTATTTTAGCACCATTTTAACTAAAGTTTATATATCGTGTATATAAGTTTATATTAAAATGGCCATGAAAATAATCTATTCATATTTTCAGAGATAACGTTTTATATAAGATTTATATTAATTGAGGAAGGTTTTTTTAAATTTTATTTATTACGCCAACTGTATCCTTTTGCTTAATTAGCTTAATTTAACTGTTATATAAATGACCTGAATGACTTTAAACGTAAACTATCTCTTTCATGAATGATGATGGTGATGATCTCATTTCAATGAAACACCCTCGACTCTCAGACTGCGTGATGGGATAGGTATTATTAGAGGTACTAGTGGGCTCCGTGACGAGTTAAAATGGGGATATTTCGGCACACAATCCGAGGAGCCCTGGTTACCTCAGTGGTTGGAGTCTGGCTCATAACCCTGCCAGTTAGACAGCAAGATTTTAAAAAATATTTTAAAAATATTGAAATTTAAGATATTTTTAATAATGTTTTTATGTATTTTTAAATATTTTCAAGTACTTTTGAATACACAATGAATATTTTTTAAAACATTTTAAAAATATATTAAATATATAAAAAAAATTAAAAAATTGTTAAAATAATATTTATAATATTTTTAAAGGATATCATAATTATTTTTTGTTAATATTTTTTAAAAAATATTATTAAATATTATTTTAAAAATTTTGATTTTTTTTTAAAATGTTTAAATTAATATTATAATAATTTAAAGGAAAAAAGGAAATGATGAAATATAATAAATAAATAACATAAATAACATCGACATAATTCGAACTAAAAAAGGCCCAAATAATTAAAAACTGGAAAAAGACGCAATTAATAAAGTTAAAAAATAGAGAGAGAGAGAGAGTTAAAAAAAAGACTGAGAGCTAAAAATGAGGAGAGAGTTTAAAAAAATGAATGAAAAAAATTACATCATGAAATAAAATACAATAAATAGATAAATAATAAAGTCTGGTAAAATATCATAAGAATCCGTCAAATAAACAAACACTATTACGGAATCAGAGGCCTGCGATAGTTAGAGATTGAATTTAGGGGCCCGATCCATATCAGCCTGGCTGGTCTAGGTGGTAAAGTACTGACTTCGGAGATTGCAACTCCATCCCGAGGCGTGGGTTCTATACCCGACTAGGACGCCGCGGATTTAAGGTAAGTCACAAACTTACGAGGTTCACACCTGGTAGTAACGCATTATGAAAAACTTGCACACTTCATAACTAGAGTGCGCTACAGCAGGAAGAATAATGAAAATTTCATTTTATACACTCTTTGAATTTGGTTATTATAACTTTTATACTAGGGTTACATAATATTGTAAACTTTTAACTAAAAAAAACTTTAATCATTACAATAAAACAATGAATTATTCTTTAGCTTGTGGTTATTTACGGTTTATACTTTTAAAAACAAATTTTTTATATAACTCTTGTATAGGGTATGACAAAAATCGTGCAATAAATAAGAAATGTGTGAGTATGTATGGAATCGACTTCGAAATATATACAGCGAAATTCGTGCAATGTACAGGGTAATCCAAAAGTCCCAACTTTTTTTTTTTAATTGAGGCAAAGATTTGAAACTTGAGGGATGGTCCTAGGTCTAAGAGAGTTACCTTCTGGCCCCCTTAAAATTTTCAGGGGCTACCCTTGGGAGGGGGGTAACGGATCCCAATTTTCTTTCAATTGGGAAGATTCCCTTTGTTATACCTTCTTCAAAAGAACATAAAAAAAGATAACTTTTTCACGCAAACCCGAGTCCCGAAGTCAACATCTCAAACCTTTTCAAAATGGCGGCTGGTTGAAGTTCAAGATAACCGAAAATTGACACCGGTTGTTTGTCAATGGATATGCGCGAAAATCGGTATCTAATGGTATTTTGATGAGAAAAACTAATTGGAAGTTAGATTTTCAAGAAACCGAAATTTCCAAAATGGCCAAAAATTCTGAAACTTGGGATTTAGAGGTATTTTGGCATGAGATTAACAAATTTAAAGTTGGATTTAAAAAAAAGAAAGGGGGAGAGAGGGAGGGAGAGAGAGGGGGGAGAGAGAAAGAGAGAGAGAGAAAAAAATATTTGGCCATTTTGAAATTGAATCGACGGCCATTTCAGAAATTTCGTTTTTTGATAAAATTTAACTTCAAATTCGTTTTTCTCATCGAAATA
Source organism: Bemisia tabaci (assembly GCF_918797505.1). NCBI lineage: Eukaryota > Metazoa > Arthropoda > Insecta > Hemiptera > Aleyrodidae > Bemisia > Bemisia tabaci. The sequence continues at coordinate 90,111,031 of NC_092793.1, read as the reverse complement.
CCCTTAGATACCGATTTTCGCGCAAATCCATCGACAAACAACCGGTGTCAATTTTCAGTCATCTTGAACCTTAACCGGCCGCCATTTTGAAACGTTTTGAGATGTTGACTTCGGGTTTGCATGAAAAAGTTATCTTTTTATGTTCCTTTGAAGAAGGTATAACAAAGGGGATCTTCCCAATTGAAAAAAATTGGGATCCGTTACCCCCCTCCCAAGGGTAGCCCCTGCAAATTTAAGGGGGCCAGAAGGTAGTTCTCTTAGACCTAGGGTCACCCTTCAAGTTTCAAATCTTTGCCACAATTAAAAAAAAAAAAAAAAGTTGCAGGAGGTGGAAGGGACTTTTGGATCACCCTGTACATTGCACGAATTTCGCTATATATTTCGAGGATGATTCCATATACACTTACACATTTCTTATAAATTCCACGATTTTTGTTATACAGGGTGTTCCAAAAGTCCCGCTCCCCCCCTCCTCTAACTTTTGAGCGGTTAGAGATAGAAAAACGAAACTTCGGGAATGTTTCTATCTCATAGAAGACCATCCTATGGGGGGGTCAAAACTTTTGCCCCTTCCTCAAAGGGGGGGCGGGGGGGCCGGGGCCTCCTCCTGAGTTTCGTTTCGTTTTTCTATCTCTAACCGTTCAAAAGTTAGGAAGGGGGGAGCTGGACTTTCAGAGCACCTTGAATATTTAGAAGGCTATTCCATATATATTTACAGATTTCTTTGTATAATACGACAGTTTAATTTATATATATTTTGCAAAATTTCATATATATCTTCATTAGCTTCTATTTCTCACATATTGTCAACATTCGTATCTTTACTAACAAATGGCCCTTCATATTTCATATATATTGTCATTAGCTCATATTTCTTCTGATTGTCAACATTCGTTTCTTTAATTACAAACGGCCCTTCATATTTTAACATAGTTTTACAGGGAAAATACCAGAGGTCGTTGATTTCGATTAAAGAACTCGGACTAGATTCAATGAATGTACACGGCTTCAGAAAATATTTGGTTTTTATAGTTTCAAGAACTTTGAGTGTATTTTCCGAAGAAAATACACGATTGCATTCTCCCATGATGTCGGACCCAGAAACGAGACCTTGTCAGAGCACTGATCACGGGTCGTAGATCACGAAAATATATGCCATTCAAATTCATGTGTATATATGTATGGTTGGTTGGTAAATACATTTATTTGGTGCTATATGTATTTGGTGTATTTATATGTATGTATGTATGTATGTATATATGTATGCATGTATGTATTTCCGCCTTTTTAATATTTTTCGATTTTTGAGTAGTTATATCTTTCTTACGTTGAAAGAAATTTTAACCAATTTTTTTGCATTTAGTAGAGACTTATTAGAACTACTATTCTGCGAAAAAAAATTGAAATTTGAGGCAATAGATTTTGAGGGGTGGGGCTCGAAAGTGGGGGAAGGTCAAATCTTGTCCACTCGATAACTCGAGCGAAAATGAATATTTTGAGCTGAAATTTGTACCGGTGGTAGTTCTCCCCTAGGACTGGTTTGTTATTGAATTTGAGCTAAATTGGCCGAGCCGTTTAAAAATGGCGAGCTTTGAAAGTTTTAGGCGAGGGGTGCGCGGCATGAGGGGAGCCGGCCGGAGCAGGGCCGCACAGTGGGTCGGGGGAGAAAGTTTTTGGACAAGCTAATCGTCGCACAGTGGGTCAGGGGGAAGAAGTTTTTGGACAAGCTGATCGTCGTACAGTGGGTCAGGGGGAGGAAGTTTTTGGACAAACTTTTCGTCGCACAGCGGGTCAGGGGGAGGAAGTTTTTGTACAAAATTTTCGTCGCACAGTGGGCACGGGGAGGAAGTTTTTGGACAAAATTTTCGTCGCACAGTGGGTCAGGGGGAAGAAGTTTTTGAACAAGCTTTTCGTCGCTTAGTGGTTCAGGGGAAGGAAGATTTTGGACAAACTGCGCGTCGCACAGTGGGTCAGGTGAAGAAAGTTTTTGGAAGGACTGTTCGTGGCACAGCGGCCCAAGGAAAGGAAATAACTGGAAAAAACTATTGATTACACAAATGACTTACAGACATACGATTTTATGACTACAAAAATCCCACTTCGGGAAATACACTTCCTTCCCGCGGTGGATGCGCGGGACACTTAAAAAGAAGAAAAACTAGATGTGCAGACGACCCTGAAAAGACGCGTGCGAAGCGCGCGTCTTTTTTTTTAAAGTTGGAAACTTCGATTCTCCCCTTACATAAAATCGGCCCATAAAATGGTATACATAGGGATACAACAGGATGCATTGATATTAAACGGGATAACGATGGAGGAATCTTAAGAAAGTATCAATACATGGATCTAGGTTTCTTAATCTTCGAATTATTATCAATCTTCGACCTAAGGGTATAGATTTTGGACCTATCAATTTTCAACTTATCGACCATCGATCGTTATTTCCTACATCTTAACATACTTTGAACATGAAAAATAGCGACCGTAAATTATTTCGATTCTATAACATGGCTTTAAAGGGGAAATACCGAAGGACGTTGATTTTGATTTCTTAAAAAAAGAAAAAAAATAAGAATTCATCCGTAAAACCAAAAGATCTTTACGAGTATTAATGAAAATTACAACAATAATGTAAAAAAAATTAGTGATGTTGTTATCATAAGACGATGGACTATCCGAGGGGATTGGGTCGTGGACCCTCTAGTCATGCAAATATATCATGATAAGTTACATGAGGTGCGTCTTCAGAATATCATGAGGAAGAAAATTGCATTACTTACAAGCATGGATATGTCGTAGCTCCAAGGGAGAAAAAGCACGCCTGTATTGTATTTTTCCCAATGTGAAAGGTAGAAATTAATAAATACATGCCAACAAATATAGAACATTCGATAGGGAGGAATACTTGGCGGAGATCGACCAAAAATTGAGTATAATAAAGTTGGAATAAATATTGTGGTCCATGAGTCCAGCCCGTGATCGAACAATTCTCCCACTGGACCAGAGGTATGTGTCCGTCGTGCCTGTTTACCATCAATTCCATCTGCACAGAATTTAAAAAAAAAAAATCCGATTAAATGATCTGTTACTCCACTGGTTATACAATGTTGGATGTGCACTGAAAGTCATTGGATGATCCTCTGAGTATTCTTTTAGCTATACGCTAGGGGGTCTGTCCCCTGGCCGCTACGCAACCCAACCTCCCCCCCCCCCCCCCCGGCGCTGCGCACCTCCAAAGGCCGCTTCGGTTGGCAGTTAATGAGGAAATAATTTTAATTGAATGATAAAACTATATTTCAAAGAAAAATTTCCCGCCAAACAATTTTCTCAATGGCTTCCTCCGCACTCTGAATTTTTATTCCTTTTTTGGAAGTCGGCCTTGACATGGTCACATATAGCTGTCTAGGACTAAACAAAGGCCACTGAAAGTAAAAACCCACTCTCTTAAAATTCTGACCGTTGAACTCTCCTTCCTCACTCCTGCCAGTCGACCGTTTTACTCTCCTTCCTCACTCCGTCCATCGAACGTCTTAACCCTTTGAAGTCACAAAAAAATTTCCCCATCCACCCCTCCAGGTCGTAATTAAATCTGGCTGATTTTAAGGTATTTCAGGAATCATGCCCGACAAAATAATTTAAACGTTCAAGTCATACGTCGGGCCTCTCCCAACATAAACTTTCCAAACTGTAGAGTCGTCTGGCAGGCCTCAATCGACTTGCCCGGTTAACCTGGCAAGTCGGTTGAGGGCCTCCCCGACATATGACCTGAATATGGAAATTATATTGTCGAGCCTAGCCCGACAGACAAGCGCGAAGGGTTAAGAATGATTTTATTAGAATAGAGAGGATCCTGGTAAAAAACTCTTGTGTCATTGCATTACGTATGGCCACCTGTGTCATTGCATTACGTATGGCCACCCTTATTCAGTGATTTCCATTGGTGACACTGTCAGTGGCGTAACTATCCCCCTCCTCCCCGGGGGCGAAACGTTGCAAAGGGCGCAGAATTTGCAGAGAAAGGAGAAAATTAAATTGAGAAAGTAAGAGGGCCAATACGGACTACTTCTTTTGGCACTGAAATTTTTTCTTCACCTTTTTATTTTCCTATTTTCATACAGATCTCTTGACTTTCTACTATTTGTTCCAATCTAAAATATTTGGGGTGTGTGGAAGGAGGAATGCATTGCTTAGCACTTTAGTAATGGAGGGGCGCAGTCAACAAGAGAGGTCGGACAAAATTTGACAACTGTAAATGCTTTAAACTCCGTTAATACAAAACTTTCAGGTTCCAAAAGTGGTTCCATTGGTTTCTTCGTGAAATTTTCTTTTAGAGACATCCCTTATAATTTAAAATGTGACAAAATAAACATATAAATTTGCAGTTTCAGTAAAAAATTTCATGTTCGACCTCTCCCATTGACTCGATCCACTGCGAGGCGCAGCGCCACAGATTGGCTGGAGGCGCAAAGATCCCTAGTTATGCTACTGGTATTCCAGTCAATTTAGTATTTGTATGGGATAATTAATACATAGATGGTTCCTTTGTGAAATCACCGTGTAATGGGCTACCAGAACAACAAATCAGAAGTTCACGGAAATCGGCTTTACCAGACAGCCGATTTCGGTAAATATCCCCACTATAATCTAATCTGTACTAGTAAAAGAGACTTTACATTGATTGACTGACTCACGTATCAGCGGATCTCGAGAATGGTAGGTCGTATGGACCTGAAATTCGGCAAGGGGAACCCTATCGACCCCCAGGCACCGGACAAGGGAGAATTTCGCGATCCGCCCGCGGGTTCGCGGGATATCGCGGCCGGTAGTCGCCGCTTTTTCCGTCAGGACAAGGGGCGCAAAAGAGAGTGCGTGTGAGATGGAATGAGTTCGGCATTACGCGCTGGAAGACAGCTGATTAACTTTACGTAAGATTTTTGCGAGTGCCGACTCGTGCATCCGATGCTGGGCGACTCTCTTAGACACTCGAAAATCTGGAGCGTCTCTGCTTCGGACGGGCGGAGCCTTTTTTTTGGGGGGGGGGGGGGGGGGGTGTTTAATACCTTGCCACGAAAACGCAGCTGCAAGCTAAGGAATGGATCGTTTTCGATGCATCAAACAGATGAGATTGTGTCGATATCGATTGATTCAACATGTAGACATAGCCTAAAAAGTTGATTGAGTAATCCGAGGGAACGGGTTATTGATTCTTATATAAGCATAAAATTTTTATAAAATTTTACTAACTGCTCAGACAGCACAAAGTTTTTTCAAGAAACCTCATATAGCATGTATGATAATTGTTTTCCGAAAACAAAATGTCTTAAAAAAAAATTGAGCGCAAAAAAAAAAGAATTAAAAATGAAGAGGTTAAAATTCTTAGTGAGGAAAAAAAGAATGTTGGTATATGTACAAAATAACCAAGTGTAGAAAGCATAAACAAATTGTAAATAAATTAAACAAAAAGTTGAAATCTATCCTTAAAAGAGAAAAGGAGGAAAATATAAGGATGCTCAATTGCTCACGGATGTACTCCCTAATCAGAGAACAAAGAAAGCTTGGAATTTGATAAACAAAATCAATGGCACCCTGAAAGGCAAAAGAAACATCGATTCAGTTAGATGTGAAGATGAGGAGCTCTATAATCCAATGGACATTGCTAATGCTTTTAATAACTATTTCTCAGACTTGATAATTGCCCTTGACATGGAATTTAAACATGTTAAAATAGGGGGGAGCTCATCGAAGAAACTCTGAAAAATGTAAAAAAGCCGGAAAAAGCACTTAATTTCCAGCCAGTCAGTAAATATGATGTGATTGAAATTGTTAAAAATCTTAATGTTAAGGCAATGATGGGAGTTGACAACCTATCAGGTGAGCTTATACCCAGTAACATTGATCAGATTGCTGATACTCTAACTTTCCTAATCAATAAATCTCTTGAAAAAGGTGAATTTCCAGATACCATGAAATTAGCAAAGTAAAATTCCAATACATAAGAGTGGATCAAAATAGGAAATCAACAACTACAGACCTATTTCAATTCTACCATTTTTGTCAAAAGTATTTGAAAAGGTAATCTATAAACAATGATTAAGTCACTTTGTTAAAAATGATCTACTCACTTAAGTCCAGTTTGGATTCAGAAAAAACAAAAGCACAAATCATGCTCTGATCAACTTCATTGATCAGTTGTATGCAGAGGTAAATGAAGAAGATATTGTCAGTGTGCAAGTGGACTTTAAGAAGGCTTTTGATCTAATCGACCACAAAATTCTGCTAAAAAAGCTCAGCCACTATAAAGTCCTAGGCAAGGATCTGGCGTTAATAAAATCATGCTTAAAAAACCGAGTGCATGTAACCGAAATAAAGAAAAATGGGAAGACTTACAGGTCTAATAAAAAAATATGCAATATAGGAGTCGCTCAAGGATCAATTCTAGGTCCTCTCCTTTTCCTAATTTTCATAAATGATTTGCCAGATGCAATGAAATCCTTCAACAACAACCTAAATGTAGTGATATTTGCAGACAATACAAATCTTGCAGTTAAGGGGAAAAAAATTCTTGATCTTCTTCATGAAATATTTAAGGTATGTGCAAACTGGTGCGATGCCAACAAACTCATTATTAACTTCTCAAAAACTTGTACAATTAATTTTAAACCTCATGGTTCATTCTTTAAAAATTGCCAATTTAATGGCATGACCATACAAGTTGTAAATGAAAGCAAATATTTAGGACTTATTATTGATAGGAATTTAACATGGACCAGCCAAGTAAACGCACTCGGGAAAAAATTAAGTTCACGAGTATACTCGATGAGAAATTTAGTTGAAGAAGTAGGCAACAAGACAGCTTTGATGTACAACTACTCAAATATCCAGTCAAAACTCTCATACGGCCTGTGCGTATGGGGAGAATCAAATCTAACCGAACAACTACTTACGCTACAAAAAAGAACAATTAGACTTTTAGATGGAAAAAAATGTGATTACCCATGCAGGGAGCTGTTCGTGAAGTATAAGATCTTGACTGTTTTTAATTTATATATTTATGAAGTAATCAAACATGCCATCAAAAACAGGATTTTAAATGAGACACACATGCACCCAGCGCATAACTACAATACAAGGCATAACTTCCACGACCAAAAAAAAACAAAAAACAGAGAGGGAAAAGCGTGTTCTCACAGGAGAGTGGAAATAAATATTTAACAGATTATCCCCATCACTGCAGGGAGCTTTCAAGACAGAGGGAGGCACAGTTTTTCTGAGAAAATTAAAAAACTCTCTCCAAAAAAGGCCTTATTGTTCCTATAAGGAATTCTTTAGTAACCCAGTTTAGGTTTTCTGTAGTTATTATGTATATATGTATGATCTATATGTATATAAACCATAGATAGTTTCTTTCACTTGACAATGTATCATAGCCACATGGCTTTATACAGGGTGTCTCACGAAAAAGGAGCCACCTTGAATATCTGCCGAACGCGTCGGAATTTCGAAAAACGGTAAAAGACGTATTCGTTTATATCGAGGGGGACACCTCTTGGCGTATTTGTCATTTTCCCAAACCGCGGGAGGGGTGCCCCACCCGTAAGTCCAACTTTTCAAATGGCACCCCTACTTTTTTATTTCAGAAATCAATTCCATGCCAAAAAAACAAGCCACCCTGTCCAAACCGAATGTAAATCGGACAATTTTTCAGTGATGGGCAGAGGTTGAAACATTTTTTTCATGCTCTTTTCAAAAATTTCCCACGCTCAATGGAATTGCCGTATCAAACCAAGCTCTCCGCCAAAAAAATTCTTAAACATTGCACTTTTGATAAAAAAAAAAAGATCTGCTGCACTTGAAATCTGGAGCACGCGGAGCCCTTCATTGCGACATTCAAATTCGTTTTACCGAACATTTCCGTGGAGCGCTCATCGGGAGGGAGTAGTAAGTTTTACACAAGAATTATTATTCTTTTTTCTGGAGCATAGGAAACCATGTCCATGAAGAAGCAGCTAAGTAGAAAAACAAATGGATTAGCTTTTTTTTCGGGGAAGGGGGGGGTCAAGGACTTGAGCTGGACCTTGATACTTCTGAGGACGCTATTTTTCCGCGGTGCGTTGTTTTTCTACTTGGCTGTTTCTTCATGGACACGGTTTTTTATGCTCCAGAAAAAAGAATAATAATTCATGTCTAAAACTTACTACTCCCTCCCGATGAGCGCCCCCCGGAAATGTTCGGTAAAACGAATTTTAATGTCGCAAAGAAGGGCTCCGCGTGCTCCAGATTTCGAGTGCAGCAGATTTTTTTTTTTTCATATCGAAAGTGCAATGTTTAAGAATTTTTTTGGCGGAGAGCTTGGTTTGATACGGCAATTCCGTTGGGCGTGGGAAATTTTTGAAAAGAGCATGAAAAAAATGTTTCAACCTCTGCCAATCACTGAAAAATTGTCCGATTGACATTCGGTTTGGACAGGGTGGCTTGTTTTTTTGCATAGAATTGATTTCTGAAATAAAAAAGTAGGGGTGCCATTTGAAAAGTTCGACTTACGGGTGGGGCACCCCCCGCCCCGCGCCCCTCCCGCGGTTTGGGAAAATGACAAATACGCCAAAAGGTGTCCTCCTCGATATAAACGAACACGCCTTTTACTGTTTTTCGAAATTCCGACGCGTTCGGCAGATATTCAAGGTGGCTTCTTTTCGTGAGACACCCTGTATACAAATAAATATAATGATTATTATTATTATGTTTCTAACGCTCAACTAGCTCGTCCAGTGCCAATAGGGGCACTGGCTGGGAGGTCCCCCCCCCCCCCCAAGACCAGTCTTCGGCCGACCGCAAAGGGTCTAGCGGTAAGACTGATCAGGTTTTGGTGGTATTATTATTATTACCTGCTCTCCATCTACACATTTCTTTTATTCACGATAAAGGTTGTTAGAATCACTTTAACTCATTCAAATTTTGCAATATTGTCCCTTCCGATCAGATAAAGGTCCAGTTCGAATTCGCGTTCAATTGCCCTTACCGTTTACAGGTAAACGTAACGTCATTAGTGACATCGTACGGTCATTAACACAAGTTCTCTACTTGCGCTGTTTTTCACTAAACCGTTTTCTTTTAAAGTTACAGTATTGGTTTCCATGGTAATCTTGGTTTTTTATCATCTGATTAGTTCATTCAATTTGATCATCAAAATTGTTATTTGAATTGAGTCAACTTTTTTAATTCACATAAATGATCCGTTGCTATCATTTACTTCTTTCAAATTCCATCTGAATTTCGAGCAAAGTTAAAAAACCAAAATTTAAACAGTCAAATTGAATTACCTTAAATAAATTTCGTTTTTCTGAACTTCGCCCGAAATTTGGGGACTTGAAAACGCAATGTTGCACAAATTTCTGGTGTCGTTGGAAAGCCCTGAGGAAGAATGTTTAACTAAATTGGGCTCGACTCAAAATTTTTTCCTGGCGCTAATTTTAATATTCAAAACAATTTAACTCAAAATCAGACCCTTTTTTTTCTTTGAAACTTTCATGAGATGTTGATGACACTTTCGACTACGCGTGTGCAAAATTACCGAGTGGTGTTCTGATGGAGTCAAAAGTTAGAGAAGGAAAAGTTCAGAAATGCGAAAGGTGCTGCGGCTTACGCAGTCGCTAGACCTGAGTTCCGGGAATCGCCCCCAAACTCGGGCCGAGACATGGGTAGGCACAATAGATTCGTAATGCACAATCTGCTGTCTTGGCCCAACATATCTGAAAAGCTCTTCCTCAGGGCTTTCTAACGACACCAGAACAGTTGATTTCCGATCTACCGTTCCGGAGTTGCACATCACTAAAGTGGTGACATCTCTGAAATGAAGCCAAATTTCACGAACTTTCAGTGTTTCATAAAAGCCCAACGGGTGGTCGAGTCAACTCAAAATTTTGAGTTTAGACTAGGCTTTGCATGTACTCTAAGTATGCTGAATTTCATCAAATTCTGAGGGAGTCACTTTTTCAAAGTAGCACCAGTTGGCAAGAAATGACCCTTTTTTCTTCTTTATTTTCTTATGCGACCAATTGTGACATGCCAGACAAGAGGTTTCTGCACTTCTGAAATTCCAGTTCATGCACTAATATTAATTCTGATAGCTTACCCAGTATGTATGCAAGAAAAATACAAATTCCCACGACAGCAAAGACCCAATTAGGGATGGGTGGATAATTAACATCACTTGAGGCATAAAAAGAGTAATCGTAGTATGTGAGGAGCAAAAAGGCAGCAACCGTAAAGAGGAAACCAGTGAATGTGAGAAGATTTGGAGCAATCCACAGAGGACAAACCTGTCAACAAAGATAGCTGGTCAAAAATAAGTACTTTTACGCTGCTTTTTCGGTACATTCTCGAGAAATTCGGTACCCCCTCCAACAGAAAAATTCCGTACTTTTTCAGTACCTCTATTTCATGAAAATAGAAAAGTTTCAAAAATTTGAAATTGCGACAAAAATAACAAAAAATTCCGGACCTTTTCGCGGAATTTCTGCACTTTTTCAGTACTTCCGGAACGCCCTTAAAAAATCAGTACGATTTCCGGACTTATGGACACCCTGAGAAACACGGTCAATGGTGCCCAATCATTCTGTAAGGAACCAAAACCTTGTCTGTACGTATGCAAGCGACTAACATACCTTGAGAAGCTACATTACAATGGTACAACAAACAAGACCTCCATGGTCAACAACGTTGAGGCTATTTTGTCATATTTAAAGCTTAAACAATTTCCTTAAAAGGTGCTGAGTTTCGTTTGCACAATTAAAACCCATATTTTGTTTTGTTGAATGTTAGAGTTGATGATATAGCAGCGATGTTTGTGATGACAATGCTTTTCCAAATTTGACACTTCACATTCCTATTTTACTTTGACAAGTGCCGTAGCCCAATAAACGTGCAAATGTAAAATGAATGGATAAAATAAAAAAATATTTTCTACATGAAAAACTGCCCAATGTCCTTCCTTGAAAACTTATGGGATTTTCCTCCTCTTCTTTAGGAATATTTTAAAACAATTTTGAACCAGCACGTGTCTTCTTTTAAAAGATAAAACAGAATTAGAGATTTTGAAACACCGTAACCTAGATATGTATTTTGGCATCATCACTGTCGATAGGCTATCCGAACGTTGAATAGTGAAGAAGATGGAATTACTCACTGCAACGATTCGATTCCAGAAAGGGTGCATGATATATACACTGATTGGATTCGTGTCAATGCTGGAATACTGAAAAAAGAAAAAGGCATGCGAGATGAACAAAAAACTATCATTAAATTATTTTACTTCAGCAAAAAAATAATAAGCCTAACTTAGAGACAATGCGCAAAATCCTTTACCTCTACTAACATTTTTTTTAACATCTGAGAAATATTGTTTTTATATCATGAACAAACAGGTTACTTGACAAAATCGGGACATAAAAGTTAAGAGCTCATGGTCAGGCTGCTCGTATGCCAGGAAAACACTTAAAATGAACTTTGAGGCATTACCCAATCGCTTGTGATAAAACTGCTTAATCCATTCTCCTATTTAAGCGGACTCATATTTTCTCTCAAAACATTCTATTCTACAATAATATTTAAATTTCAATACTACCAGAAGTTTAAATGCTCTGTTTAAATGCCAATTGATGATGCATAAGAAAACGAAAATATCTTTTTCCTTAGAGTGGGTTGGGGTCATTCCGGACGATTTTGACGCTTGAAACCTAATTTGTACTTTGACTTTTGGTTTGGACCAATCAAACTGATTGAATTCAACATTTTATTTAATCAGCCAGCTCCTCATTTTGTGGAGAGCGAGTTAAGCTAGTTTTTGTTGAAAGTAATGTCAAAATTTTTCAATGAATTTTTTTGTAGCGTCTGGAATACCCCGTTGTACACGGAATTACCCCACCCGCAAAGGGATAATTCCGGATGTGCATTGCGGAGGTTGTAATATCGAGGTTGGAGAATTTTCGCGCTAGTATGTTGTTGCCAACGTTCAGTTGGTCACCCTGAGTGATTTGATTCTCAGTTTTTGTTTATTTACCAGTGATAACGGGTGTTACCGTGAAGAATCAAATTATAAACTAACGCATAACTTCCTTCCAAAGTGTTATAGGTAAGAGAAATTATCTTTATATTCAACAACCATTATTTCTATAAGTTGTACTGGTTATGAAAAGCCAATTTTGTCTGCTTTTCAAAAGATCAATGAACATCTGTCCAGATTAAGGTTAAACCGGAATTACCCCATCGGAAAAACACCTTGAATGAACGGAATTACCCCACCAGTGTTTTTCTGATGAAGTGATTCCGGTATAACCTCAATCTGGACAGAGGTTTATTGATCATTCGAAAAACAGACAAAATTCATAACAAGAACAACTTATGGAAATAATGGTTCTTGGATATAAAGATAATTTCTCGAACCAATAACACTTTGGAGGGAGGCTATGCGTTTTATAATTTGATTCTTCTTTCACATTAACTCTCGTTATCATTGTGAATAAACAGAAAATGAGAACCAAATCATTCGAGGTGACCAACTGAACGTTGGGAACAACATACTAGCGTGAAAATTTCCTGGCCTCAACATTACGACCTCCATGATGCACATCCGAAATTACCGCAACCGACCCTAACATTCTGCTCTTGGTGATACTTTAGTATTATAACACTAGACTCTTGAAAGGATGTTTAGTTTCCACCTAAAAAAAACCAAGGTTCATGCTAACTTCCTATTGGGATTTGATTCCAGATTTACCTAATAGTGAATCCGAATCTTCTCTTATACAATTGTTGAAAAATAGGATGAAATTTTGAAAGAGGGCTCAAAACAAACTGTCTGGCAAATTTTTCTTTTCTTTCTCCACGACTCTCCTGATACTCCAGGACCTACGAATTTACTGTCTCCCTAACTTTCTTTGGCCTTCTACCGGAATTCGCTTTCAATAATTTATACGATGCTTTGGATCGTGGAATTACGGATGTTTATGCACGATACTGATTGGCTTGACTTCCTTAAAGAAAAATTCACTTCGGACTGGGAGAGAGTGCCACATGGCTGAATATCGAAATGCAATAAAAATAGTCAAAAAATTCACTATCTTTTTTTTTTTTTTTCTTTATACCAATTTCAAATAGCCTATCGGCTAATCCCACGCTTATTACCCCAGCCCCAGGTGACCATTGCCTGAGACCACCAAACTCAGATCACCTGGCCGGGAATCGAACCCAGGACCTATTGGTCATAAGGCCAGCGCTACAACCACTACACCACAGGAGGCCGACTGAAGCCAATCTTCATCAGAAGCTCATTTCTCTCCCAATTTTGCATTATCCAGCCTAGACTTCCCCAGTCGGGCGACCCCCTAGCGTAAAATATGATTCATAGAGGGCCCAAGGGAAACATTTTGACAGGGAGAAAAGTCACTAGGACTTGGAGGGGTTGTCCCATACATTCAAATCTGCTGGTAAATTATGAGATGTACTACCAAACATTTGCATTCCAAAGCATGAAAGACTTCGTGTTACTTGTAAGTGATTTGTTATGATTTCTGGCGTGGTCAAACTGGAGTGCAAAATAATGCATCAATTGAGGTGAATCCAGGCTTGGAACTTCGCAATTTGGCCACCACGTCGCGCTGCTCAGAATAGCCGTATATATTTGCCAAAGTAATGAAAACTGTAATACTTATTCAAGATTGGGGATCCAGGAGATAAAGTAACATACTTGAGAAACACTCAGTAAAAAAATCTTCTCAAAATCCCCAAAAATAAAATCATTAGTACGGTGGAAAGTAATTCCCATAGCGGCATTGGCAGAGAGAGAGACAGAACATGAGGGATTCGGTTGTGTGCTTGGCGGCCGCCGCTGAGCTGAAAGTTTCAACCGTACTTTCTCTGCGCTTGTAATCCTAATTGCAAATATTTTTGGCTCAAAAAATCAAGCAAAAAATATTATATATCTTGGGGATCTGCTTTTTGTAATTTGAGGGATATTAATTCAATATTCGTCTAAGGGAAGTGAAATTCTCAGTAGTGACTGGTGGCGCTATTCCTAATCCTGAATTATCCCTAATCGAACCCTGGATTCACCTTAAGCATGTAAAAATCTTCTACAGATTTAGAATTTTAAGCGAAAAAAGAACCATAACCGCTACGCATGAGTCTGAATAATCATTCTATACCAAAAAACTGGCAAAATTGGGAGAAATGAAAGCAGGATTCTTTTCGGAGAGTGACCTCACATCCAATACTATAATTGATAACTGTATCAAATGCATCGTAAGCAACAGAATTGCTATGTACTGGAATGCCGCTGAGGTCCATCCTTGAACGATGCATTCCTCAACTCCTAGCTGAAAATGTAAACCGTGCAGCCTCTGTTAACACGGAAGATATGGATGAATCATGGACTGTGCAAGTGGTTTTAGAGATTCATTAATTAAAAGCAATAATCATTATCCTGAATTTCGGAAGAGTATGTTGCACAAATTCATAACTGATTAAAAAGTGCATGAAAATCCTGATTTTAGAGAGTTAAACTTTACACCTATATTTTCTGAACGAGGCCCAGAGCACTGCACCAGCACAGACTGCTGAGAGTTAGTGCATACAGCATCGCCTGTCACTGCACACTAGTCGTATAAGAACTAGACAAATCAGTCTCAAAAAGTGACTTCATGGGTGCTTCAAAACATAGCGACCCTGATGTACTCTATGATAAAATGCAAGTTTTTAAATGAAAAGGGAACCTGCTTTTGTTTCTCTGAATTTTTCTAGTTTTTTTTATTTAGAACAGTTCATCAGGCTCATGCATAGGGCCTATCATTCTAAAATGGATAGAAATTCAAACTCTGCCAAAAGTATTAACTTACTCAATGCAATAAACCGCATGCCAGTTCGACCACCGCAAGGCATCACCTTAAGTAACTCTTGAGATGGTGCAAAAGAGACATTGCTTACCTTGTAATGATCGAAACCTGACAGGTGCTCCGAACGGAGATATTTTTCCCCTAAAAGGTGCCTCATGGTTGAAGGTTTGCTATGATAAATGTACCTGACTATGTCATGCTGATAAAATCAAAACTGAAAATATAATAATGATGCGAAAACTTTGGTAATATAGAACAATCCATCATCGAAAACTCGATTAAGACAATAATGAATAATACTGATAATCTTCCGAGAAGTAAATAGGGAAACTGGTAAAAGAGTAAGCTAAGCATGAAAGTTTTCCGCGCAGGATCGCAGGGTGCGCCACCGCCATCCACCGCTACACCGCTGTGTTTTGATTTTGATTTTGAAAATTTTGAACATGAACACAGGGACGAGTTCTATAGGACGCCGTTCTGTTGTGAGCGGGTTAGAGCGGGTGATTGCAGCGCATTCTCGCGTAGGATCCTAGTCAACTCAGAGGATCCTTCCCCCCGAACCTCGACTCATCCATCGCCCGCTCCAAAAGTGAGGTTAAGCCGGAGATTGAAAAATAACACATAAGGCGGCTGAATTCTTGAAAAATAAGTATATTTTTGGCGTTTATCGACCCCTTTCGACAAGGAAGGGCCCGCTGCATGTCTTAAAGTAACGAAAAATTCGATTTTTCGCAGTTATACGCGATCCTACGGATTTTAATGAAGTCCAACAACTGATAACAGCAGTGAGTTGCGAGGATCCTACGCGCGATAGCAGCACTAGTACCTGCTCACGAATTTTTACATTGACTCTTACGGGAGTCCAGGGTCCTATAGAACTGGTCCCTGATGAACAATGCAGTTAGGAGCCGTCTTTTATTTCGTCTACAGGATTCTTCGCGGACCGCGGACCGCGGACGATCGGTGATTTTCGTAGATACTTCAGAGAGCCAATCACAGCGAGGTAGGTGTTAACAGCGCGGACCGCTGGAGGGCGCCACTGCATTTTGTTTATGTGTACTAGAGTCCCTTTATACCCAGAGTTACGACAACTCACTTTTGGTTGGGCCAGGATTGGGCTGAAAGTGGCCTAAAAAAAAATCCAATTCTGATTGGTTCTCGCTCATGGAGGCCGAAACTAGTGCACCAAGATGGCGGTACCTCGTATGTGAACAAGAATAATGAAAATATTACCTAATTGTGGTTTATCAAGAGTAAATTGTTATTGCCATCGGTCCAAAATGAAAATAGATTAAGAAATTATTCACAAACCAATCTCATTTTCTTTATAATTGATCAATTTGTTGATGTTGTTGTTTCTGTGTGACAGACATCGCAGGATTCCTGATCCTTATCCCCCAATATCGTTCGTTTGAGTGCACTAGTTTCGGCCTCCATGGCCAGCCAAGGTCGGCTGCCAGTCAGCCAGAGATGGAAAGTGAAATTTCACGTTTTGAAATTTCATGAAATTTCACGTGAAATTTCATGAAATTTCACAAGGCCCGAATAAATTTCAAAAAAATTGAAATTTGTTGATTTTTCAAAGAAATATTGTTACTAAGCCTCGGAAACGGTTCAGATGATCCTCCTGCTGATGCAGCAGAATATGGCCCACTAATGAGATGCTACACCCAAAGGAGGGGGCACAAGGGGGGTTTTAGAGAAAGTTAGCCCTAACCTAACCTCCAAACCAAATGTAAACAGACATGTACCCAGCAAATCGCGTGGCCGTGGACAAGATTATAAGAACATCACACCCTTTTAGAAACGTTTTACTTTAGTACTTTTATGTTTTCAGAGATGTGAATAATGGCGAAAAAGCCGAAAAGCCGTGCTCGGCTTCATTTTGGTATAAAAAAGGGACCCACTCCCACAGGTAAAGATATAGGTGTGTGCGTGTTTTTTAGCAAATGTTTAGCAATGTTTGTTTAGCAATGTTTTTACAAATAAAATTAAAGTTACTTACGTTTGGAATTACTTGATAAAATTCAAGATGATTGAAAACAATCCATTTTTGAAACTGAGATTTCCGACTCTAAAATATATATGTTGGCAGTTTGGCACTGCTGAGAATAATCTTTATAGTATAATTGTTAAATATGTAGGACATTAAGTTGGTTCAGAAATATACCACTAAAAGTGCCGTTTTTTAGCATTACAATTTTTAGCATCAATTTCTCCAACGTTTCTCAAATAAAAGTCCCCCCCCCCCCCTCATAAAAAAACTAGTATTTTCATGCCGATGCGTGGAGGAAATTGTTCTTGTGGTGGAGCGGAGGCACTCAAGTGTCAATGATGCATTACTTACGAAAATTAAGGACCCATGACTTACATAAGTGACATCTGACATGACACCGAAATCTTCGTGATAAAAAACTGAGCTGCTGGAAGAGTGGGTGGTGAGGTTAGGTTAGGTCAGGGGGGGCTGAAAAATCTCAATATCGAGAATCACCGTTTCTAGGCGTTTCTTGGCCTCTTGAATGTATCCTCAAAAGTTTCAATAAATTTCATGAAATTTCGTGAAATTTCATGAAATTTCATGAAATTTCACGCGTGAAATTTCACTCGAATAAATTTCATGAAATTTTCCATCTCTGCAGTCAGCTGATAATCGAGTTGTCGTTACTCTGGGTATAAAGGACTCTAATGTGTACTAGAGTCCCTTTATATCCAGAGTTAAGACAA
Source organism: Bemisia tabaci (assembly GCF_918797505.1). Classification (NCBI taxonomy): domain Eukaryota; kingdom Metazoa; phylum Arthropoda; class Insecta; order Hemiptera; family Aleyrodidae; genus Bemisia; species Bemisia tabaci. Next base: position 90,093,422 of record NC_092793.1, on the reverse strand, counting down.
CTCACTTTTGGTTGAGCTGAAAGTGGCCTAAAAAAAAATCCAATTCTGATTGGTTCTCGCTCATGGAGGCCGAAACGAGTGCACCAAGATGGCGGTACCTCGAATGTCAACAAGAATAATGAAAATATTACCTAATTGTGGTTTATCAAGAGTAAATTGTTATTTCCATCGGTCTAAAATGAAAATAGATTAAGAAATTATTCACAAACCAATCTAATTTTCGTTTTAATTGATCAATTTGTTGATGTTGTTGTTTTTGTGTGACAGACATCGCAGGATTCCTGATCCTTATCCCTCAATATCGTTCGTTTGGGTGCACTCGTTTCGGCCTCCATGGCCAGCCAAGGCCGGCTGCCAGTCAGCTGATAATCGAGTTGTCTTAACTCTGGGTATAAAGGGACTCTAATGTGTACCTGATTCTGATAATACTGGGTGGGAAGCTTGCCATAGCCATAGTGAAGCATCTAATAATAAAAACTTTCTTAGGAGTGCTCGATAAAAATTTTCGAAAACGAAATAAGATGAGAAATTTGGGCATAAATGCCAACACATTTCAAATGACAACCAATAAATGAATAAAACCGTAATTATTGGATAGTTATAAAATCCTGAATTGTTTCAACAGATATGAAAGTTCGACGATCATGGGTCAAAATTGGTCAAAATACAAATAGAGACTAAATAGGATTGACAAATGACAAAATAGAAGGGCACGTGAAGAAGACAGAAGAAGATGATATTGTCGAGAGGTTAGGGTTTCGTCCGCGGTCTCCCGCCCAACACGGAAATATTTTAAAAATATTGCTGAAATATTGTCAAAAACATTTTAACAATATTTTAACAATATCGAAATAATATTGCTGCAATAGTTTGTTGTCCGCCCCCCTGACAATATTGCAGCAATATTGTCAAGGTAATATTGATAATATATTTTAAAAATATTTACTTGCGAAGAGGTTATCATATTCCATATCCTTGTGCGCGCACTCTAGGAGACGTCTTTGGTACTAATTTTCTTTCGAATGTACACATGCGTCCAGGTTGTGGATCGTAGAGTTGTTACTGACCTTAAAATCCGCGCCGTCCTAGTCGGGGTTAGAACCCACGCCTCGGGGTGGAGTTGATCTCCGAAGTCCAGTACTTTACCACCAGATCAGCCAGGCTTGATGTAGATGGGCCCGTAAATTCAATCTCTTAACTATCGCAGGCCTCTGAGTCCGTAATATGTTTGTTTATTGACGGATTCTTATAATATTTTACCAGAATTTATTATTTATTATTTATTTATTATTTTTTATTTCATCCTGTAATTTGTATTTCAAATTCTTTATTAATTATACTCAACATATTCCTATTCATGTATTACAAATTTTCGTTTTTTTTAACTCTCTCTCATTTTTTTCTTTACCAAATTACTGTTTTTTATAATTGCGTCTTTTTCCAGTTTTAATTATTTGAGCTTTTTCCTAGTTTGAATTTATGTCGATGTATTTATGTTATGTTATTTATTTTTTTCCCTTCTTTTTGTCTTTTCTTCCCCCCCCCCCTTTCTTTTTTCTAGCGATTGATTTTAGTAAGTTCCGCAAAATAATTGGTAAACAGAGCAAAACCATACGCTAATTTGACAAACATTTTGAAAATCTAGCAAAAATTTTAGCCATAATAGCATAAACTAGTAATGTTAATTTCGCAAAAGTATAGTTTGCCATTTTCGCACAATAAAATTACCACTTTTGCAAATTGTTTTGTCGTTCTCGCCACGAGGGTGGGCATTTTAGCAAAAAAAGCAAATTGCAGAAATCGCAAACCATTTTTTGCCATTTTAGCAATTAATTTTTAAATATTACAAAAATATTTATAAAATATTTTTAACATAATATTAAACAAATATTTTTAAACTAATATTTATAAAATAATTTTAAAATATTTTGTAAATATATTTTACAAACTGTTTTAAAAGTAATTACATAAATATATTTTGTAAATATATTTAAAACAGTTTTATAAATATATTGTTACAATATTGTCATGAAATATTTTAGCAATATTGTCAACATATTTCTGCAGTGTATTTAAGGAAATATTTACAGGACAATATTGTTTCAATATTGACAATATTGCTGCAATATTTCGTGTTGGGCGGGGCTACGGTCTGCGAACTCCAGACCTCGCAGACGGCCGCGGACCGCAAACGTCTGCAGGTGTCCGCATCCAGGCGAATTCTTGTGTCCGCTTCAAGGTACACTCTACTACAGGTATGGACAAACGGGGTGCCGAAGTGGCAGCGCTGAGAAAATCGGCGATCGAGTGACGTATGAAGTCGTACTATGGAACGCCGTTAGTGTCAAAACCCTTTTCTTGCGCGCGCGGAATTTTTTCTGGTGCGCGGAATTTTTTTCGGCGCGCGGAAAGAAAAAATCCGTTTTCGATGAAAATCTCTGAATTTCCGGATTCCGCGCCGGTTTTCGATATATTTGCGCCGTTTGTGTCAAAACTATTTTTTCCGGCGCGGCGCTCCAAATCTGTTCCGCGCGCGGAATTTTCGATATATCGATTCCTGCTCGCCGTTTGTGTCAAAACTATTTTTTCCGGCGCGGCGCTCCAAATCTGTTCCGCGCGCAGAATTCTCGATATATCGATTCCTGCTCGCCGACTGTTTTTTCCGGCGCTGCACCAGAAAATAATTCCGCGCGCCACTTTTTCGATATATCGATTTTTCTGCGCGCGGAGAATATTATCTCTCTTTTGAACGATTTCCATTATCGATCCTCTGCGTGCCCCTGCCGTATGTGGGTCGTCGTGTAAACAAACGCAGATTGATAACACAAATGATCCAAACAACTCGAAATCTCTTAATTTTAATTAATTTAAATCCATTTTCGACTTCAACCAAGCATTTGGCAATAATATTCATCGTATTTTACAACCTGGAGCCACGGCCTATCGGCTCATTTTAAGGTGCATTCTGAAAATCAGTTTTACAAGTCCAATGTCCAAACCCAGACTTTCTTCGTTTTACTTTTTTTTAACCATTCTCTTTTCACTTTCGCCTCAAATCAAATGTTTTGCAGTTTTTTTATCTTAAGTAAGTGGTCCTGAATTCATTCAAGAGTTAGAAGTTCACGATTTATTTAGTATTATAGCCTTTTGACCTCTTAAGCTTTATCGATATGATCTCATGTAGTTCGAGGTTTCTTTGGCCCAAACCAAGTGATTACTTACACATCTGATGTGAGTCTTATGGCTCTTCAAATTCGCAGTGTAGAATTAAATCAGAGACTACAGTTACTTAATCCAGTTCTGCTCTCTTGTTCAATGTTTGTCATAAGTGTTTGTTCGTGTCTGTTCTTTATAAGTGACCACTGTAGTGCATATACACAGTTATGCTATCGGTACAGGTATTATTTCTTGTTTTCTACAGTCAGGACTTTCTCTTAAGCGCAATAATTTACCAAAGAAATTCACCTAGTTGCGTAAATAATTTGGTGTATAGATATTCTGTTAATGTCTCCTTGCGGTGATGCAAAGTTTCTGAGATCTGTCATAAGTGGATTTTGCATTTAGACGGTCACTCTTGCCTGATAAAATTACTGCTCTAGCAGCTTCAAATTTATACTTTGATCTCTGATTCATCACTAAATGACACTCGTGCGGTGTCATTTATCTTTAATCAGTTCAAAGCTATTTCGACAATGAATCATCAAAGGTCCGATCGAAGAAGGAATTTTCTGGTGAGTGCTGCGGCTGAACCGACATCACAACTCAACTTTCAAAAGCATCAACTTATAAAAATTTATGAGGAAGTGGTAATGGTAAGTGGAAATCATGGTAGTGCTCGCTTCTTTCTTAAGCAAATTGTGCGCTCAAAATTTCAAAATCTACTCACCTGCATGTATATTTGAAGAGGAATACGACATGATATGCAGCAGGCTACACTTCATCTATTAATAATACGTAAATTTGTCTTCAGAGCATTCTTAAGAAACTTCCACAATTTTTAGTTTTGTTCCTGAGAGAAAATTTTGAGATGACTCTGCTGGTATTCCCAGTGTCTTTTCAGAAATTTTGTACTTCGTAGGTATCATCAAATACTTAAGTATCAACAGATATTGTACAAGATAGAAAATTTATTTGAGGATTCCTGCTAGTATGTTGTGTTTCCTGCAGCAACAAGGCTCATCACATTTCATGGAATGAAGTAATCAAAAACTACTTACTTACCTACAGCTTGGTCAGTTTCATGTCTTTCTAGAGTGAAGAAAATATTTTTTTTCTCTCTATTTAAGAATTCAGGGTGAATCAAACCTGTCCAACAAAAATTTTAATAAAATGCCTTTGTTCAAAAACACCTAAGAATCATTTCAATTGTAAAGATGCCGACGATTCTGGTTAAAAGTCCGAAAGTCGGCTGATTTACTGAATTTCTCAGGTACAGACGGATGGAAGGATTTTGAAAAGACATAGAATTACATCCTCCCATAAGAATAAGTCAGGAACATGGTTAAGGTTATCTGGGGATGACATTTGTAACATTTCGTTGCATGATTTTATAATCGAAGAGAAACAGAAAGTCTGAAACTTTGTAAATCTACGTACATGGTTTTCTAGTTAGGCTATGACATCGATATGCTCGTTTTGTTATCAATTAATCTCCACAAAGGTAAGCATACCTACAAACACTGTTCCACAAGAGATACGAATGTAACTTGTGATACCTAAGTGACTTACAAATCTTACCTGTTAAACTACCAGCTACCTGATTATTGAAACTATGTCAGCCCGATATGAAAAGACATAGCCCTATCTTCTCCATGTAATATATCGGAATTTGTTGTCTTGTCGGGTTGCTCTAAGCCTTCAATAATCGGCCTGCTGATGAGTTGCAAAATATTTCCACTTCCAGACGAATGATCATGTCTTGGTTGATGCTTTCGATAGTAGAGTTGTGATGTCGGTTCAGCCGCAGCACTCACCAGAAAATTCCTTCTTCGATCGGACCTTTGATGATTCATTGTCGAAATAGCTTTGAACTGATTAAAGATAAATGACACCGCACGAGTGTCATTTAGTGATGAATCAGAGATCAAAGTATAAATTTGAAGCTGCTAGAGCAGTAATTTTATCAGGCAAGAGTGACCGTCTAAATGCAAAATCCACTTATGACAGATCTCAGAAACTTTGCATCACCGCAAGGAGACATTAACAGAATATCTATACACCAAATTATTTACGCAACTAGGTGAATTTCTTTGGTAAATTATTGCGCTTAAGAGAAAGTCCTGACTGTAGAAAACAAGAAATAATACCTGTACCGATAGCATAACTGTGTATACGCACTACAGTGGTCACTTATAAAGAACAGACACGAACAAACACTTATGACAAACATTGAACAAGAGAGCAGAACTGGATTAAGTAACTGTAGTCTCTGATTTAATTCTACACTGCGAATTTGAAGAGCCATAAGACTCACATCAGATGTGTAAGTAATCACTTGGTTTGGGCCAAAGAAACCTCGAACTACATGAGATCATATCGATAAAGCTTAAGAGGTCAAAAGGCTATAATACTAAATAAATCGTGAACTTCTAACTCTTGAATGAATTCAGGACCACTTACTTAAGACAAAAAAACTGCAAAACATTTGATTTGAGGCGAAAGTGAAAAGAGAATGGTTAAAAAAAAGTAAAAGAAGAAAGTCTGGGTTTGGACATTGGACTTGTAAAACTGATTTTCAGAATGCACCTTAAAATGAGCCGATAGGCCGTGGCTCCAGGTTGTAAAATACGATGAATATTATTGCCAAATGCTTGGTTGAAGTCGAAAATGGATTTAAATTAATTAAAATTAAGAGATTTCGAGTTGTTTGGATCATTTGTGTTATCAATCTGCGTTTGTTTACACGACGACCCACATACGGCAGAGGCACGCAGAGGATCGATAATGGAAATCGTACAAAAGAGAGATAATATTCTCCGCGCGCAGAAAAATCGATATATCGAAAAAGTGGCGCGCGGAATTATTTTCTGGTGCAGCGCCGGAAAAAACAGTCGGCGAGCAGGAATCGATATATCGAAAATTCTGCGCGCGGAACAGATTTGGAGCGCCGCGCCGGAAAAAATAGTTTTGACACAAACGGCGAGCAGGAATCGATATATCGAAAATTCCGCGCGCGGAACAGATTTGGAGCGCCGCGCCGGAAAAAATAGTTTTGACACAAACGGCGCAAATATATCGAAAACCGGCGCGGAATCCGGAAATTCAGAGATTTTCATCGAAAACGGATTTTTTCTTTCCGCGCGCCGAAAAAAAATTCCGCGCACCAGAAAAAATTCCGCGCGCGCAAGAAAAGGGTTTTGACACTAACGGCGTTCCATAGTCGTACCGTCCATTTGCCGCACATGCCATTCGCAGTCGTACTCTCGATGCTGTCAAATCTACGCGTTTTGACGACTTTCTAAAATTCCATTTGTCCATACCTGTAGTAGAGTGTACCTTGTGTCCGCTTCGCATCCTCGAAATTAAGCCCCGCCCACTCCAAGTCATCCGCAAAATAATAAAAGACGATTGCAGACGCCTGCGGACCGCGAAGTGTCCGCTGCAGACGAAATAAAAGACGGCTAGGGGGGCAGATGAATTGTATACAAAGATGAATCGCAAGGTACACTCTGGCTACAGGTATGGACTATTTTTTTAGGATACGATCATGAGACTGACGTTTTCAACGTAGGTAGTAGCGAACGCCGCTTTGTTCCATTGTTCAGAGTAGAGTACCTGTTTAGCGAGAGTATAGACAGATGTGAAACTCCGGAAATCCATCAGGCCTTCACCGATGTCTCCGCGAACAAAGTTAGGACCCAGAAATGCAGCCAACCCATGAATCTCAATTATCCAGAGTAGAGTCCCTTTATACCCAGAGTACCCAGAGTAACGACAACTCGATTATCAGCTGACTGGCAGCCGACCTTGGCTGGCCATGGAGGCCGAAACTAGTGCACTCAAACGAACGATATTGGGGGATAAGGATCAGGAATCCTGCGATGTCTGTCACACAGAAACAACAACATCAACAAATTGATCAATTATAAAGAAAATGAGATTGGTTTGTGAATAATTTCTTAATCTATTTTCATTTTGGACCGATGGCAATAACAATTTACTCTTGATAAACCACAATTAGGTAATATTTTCATTATTCTTGTTCACATACGAGGTACCGCCATCTTGGTGCACTAGTTTCGGCCTCCATGAGCGAGAACCAATCAGAATTGGATTTTTTTTTAGGCCACTTTCAGCCCAATCCTGGCCCAACCAAAAGTGAGTTGTCGTAACTCTGGGTATAAAGGGACTATCCAGAGCGCTTTACTAATACAATTGTTACGAACCATCGTTTATAAAGCACGTAGTTGACTTAGTTTTTACATAAATTTACTCGTTTTTGCGGAAGAACGCTCATTTATGTACATTCTTAGCCGTCTTGGTTAGAATTAGAATCTACAGACTGGCAGTGAAATGTGCGTTAGAAGTTGGTTAGAAGGGTGGCTGCACTTTTGGGCCCTAAGCCCTCCATGAAGCGATCTGTCCATAGACGCTATTAGTGCCACGTCACAGTCGGTATCGATTGTATCGAACTGGATCCAAACAATCAAACATAACCTCATCTTGACACCTCCCTCCCAGAATTTCACTGTCAAAAGCCAAGAAACTGGAGTGGCATAGGAGTGGCCTAAATCATGGTGGCCCTCGTGGGTATTTTCACCTTTCTGAAACTGCTTTATCCCGTCAACTTAACAATGCGGGAACGTTCCGCGATTAAAAGAGCTGTCTCTAACACAACTTTTTTCTCAAACTGAGCGAATTATCTCTGAAATTCTTTAGTTTCATATTGAGTAGTAAGGTTATGTTTGATTGTTTGGATCCAGTTCGATACAATCGATACCGACTGTGACGTGGCACTAATAGAGTCTATACTCTCGCTATATAGGTACTCTAGTTCAGAGGCCCAAATTCGTCATTGGCGCGTACTCTATGGTTGGCGCTTGCAAACCGAAAGTAAACAACCGTCAACCTCAACTTAGCTGACGACACCTCTATAAGCATAACCTTATTATTCTAAGCCGCAAGCCCGCAAACAAAAGAAGCTTCATTTTTTGCTTGGCCGCCACGCAAATTCCATGGTTCTATCAAATATCCTGCATTATTAATGTCTCGATCGTAAGACTAAGAATAAACGAACTTCAAATTTCATATTGTGATCCCTATTTTCGCATCTTTGTCAATTTTTGAAACTTCCAAAATTCAAGTTTCTTGCTATCTGCGTCTGAGTTACTAAGTGCATGGTTTAAAACAGGAGTAGCTCTCCTCTCAGAACCAAGTGTGTGCCTGGTGTTTATCGAGGATGAAGAGGAGAGTTGTTGTGACTGGTATAGGCTCTGTGTCTTGCCTGGGTCATAATACCCCTGAAGCTTGGAACTTATTGATTAGTGGTCACAGTCGAATCAGCCGGCTGAGCAATACTTCGTATGATACAATTCCAAGCAAAGTTGCGGCTCAAATTCCTTTGGGTTCTGGAAAAGGAGAATTCAATGTTAACGATCATTTCCATGACAAGCAACTTCGAGCAATGGCCCCTGGAACTGTTTTTGCTGTAGTTGCTGCCCGAGAGGCTTTGAAGGATGCACAATGGTCACCTCAGAATCAAGACTCAAAACAACGAACAGGAGTTGCAGTAGGAATGGGTATGGTTAGCTTGAATGATATTTGTGCAACTAATGATGCTTTGAAAACACGATACAATAGAGTTAGTCCTTATTTTGTTCCCAAAATCTTACTCAATATGGCTGCAGGTCATATTAGTATGGAATTCGGTTTTCAAGGTCCAAATCATGCTGTCTCCACGGCTTGTGCAACAGGCGCCCATGCAATCGGGGACGGTTTTCGGTTTATTCAAAATGCTTTTGCTGATGTAATGGTGTGTGGAGCTGCTGAGTCTTGTATTACTCCCTTATCAGTGGCAGGATTTTGCAGAATACGAGCCCTTAGCACAGCCTTCAATGATTTTCCTGAGCAATCTTCCAGGCCTTTTGACAAGAAGCGAGATGGATTTGTCATTGGAGAAGGCGCAGCCATTGTAGTCCTTGAGGAGTTGAGCCATGCTATTTCTAGGAATGCAAAAATATATGCCGAGGTTTTAGGTTACGGTTTGTCAGGCGACGCCGCGCATTTAACCGCACCTCAAGATGATGGTCATGGTGCTAAATTAGCCATGCGGATGGCTGTCAAAGATGCTGGCTTGAATTTAGCAGATGTATCATACATCAATGCCCACGCAACTTCTACTCCTTTGGGAGATGGAATTGAACTCAAAGCAATCAAATCTGTGTTAAAAAATCACACTGACTCGTTAATAGTTTCATCAACGAAAGGTGCACATGGGCACCTCCTTGGAGCGAGTGGCAGTTTAGAAGCAGTTTTCACCATATTAGCCTGCAAAAATGGCATCATACCTCCAACCATCAATTTAGATGAGGCTTGTCTGGAAGCAGAAGGAATAGATTTGGTGCCTAATCAAAGTAAAAAGTGGGAGGGGCCTCATAGACGTATAGCCTTGAAAAATTCCTTTGGTTTCGGTGGGACAAATGCCTGTCTATGTCTAGGAGAGATTGTGCCTTAATAATTGTTCTCCTTCAAGTAAAACCAAAAGAAGGAAGAGTCCAGTCATTTTTCGTCCACTTTAAAGTCTTACTTACATAAGATCATCGATTGAATCAGATTAAAAAATAACAGCCTGTGTGAGGAAGAGTGACAGTAAGATGGGAGCATTCCTAAAGTCACTTCATTATTTTTTCAGTTTCTTTAAATCCTCAGTAACAAACTTCTCTTCCGTAAATACACGAGAAGATGACAAAAGTAAGAAATTAGAAAAAACTGTCTTGACCCAATCAAAATTATGGGCACTAGGTGGCTGGAACATTAATGGAACAGGGAATTTAGGGATTTTGGCTGAACCCAAAGGACCATTTATTTACTTAAAGCCTGCGTGGAATAAGCTTAAGCATTTTTTGGACAAGAATAAACATTCGCCATAGTAATACTTCCCATTAAATAAATATATGTACCACTTAAAGTGAATCTTCAGTGGTGTGTGGTCTTAAAAAATAATAATAGCTTCGCTATTATTTAGTGAGGCTAGTTATACTTCTATTATGTAAATGAGATCTTTTCTTTTGACTGAAGCATTTTCCAAAAGAACTTTATACCATTTTTAATGCCTTGTCTCCGCAGGACGGTTCATGGGATTTTTCCCACATTCGAGTCGCAGGAATGAAACTTCTGGGCTTTTTTCCCGTTGAATAACACGACAAAGTTTCTTCATATTCTTAAACCGTTCCTGGAATTCAACAAGGACTTTTAGTTGGCACTGTGATTAGTATTGACTAACTCAAATTTTTTCCCAACTTCGCAAATGAGATTTTTCCCTAGGACAAATTCCATGAAACGTTCCGTGGAGACAAGGCATAGGAATGCATGTAAATGTGTAGAAAGATAGTGAAGAAAGTAAGGGACAAGGAATCAGTCTGCTCTGCTCCATTGGGTAGTGAAAACATAGAATAATAACTAGCTGACGCTATTTAGCGAAGCTATTTATTATTCTACAGTGAAAAAGTCGATAATCACCAGTGGTACATATGGTCGTCAGCGCTGCCTATCAGTGGAGATATTAAAACAATAAGAGTCCAGCCCAGTGGAGGCATGGCCATGCACCATTAGGGTGGCCCAAATTTGGCAGTGTCGGAATTTTTTTGGTCTTACCCCCTAGAAATGTTCCATTTGATCAAAAAACACTCTGCCAAGTTTCAGCCAAATCGGATAATATTAACCTGTGCCGACAGAGCCATCTTTTTTATACATGTGGGATTTTACATTGAAAAACACTTTTTTCAGAAAAAAACATTTTTCAGAAAATGTGTGATTTCTAGAAAAAATTCGAGGTCATATTCGGCTTCAGCAGGAAAAATTGAAAGGGAAAACGTGTATTGGACACTTCAAAAAAAAATTTACCCCTCGTTACAGGGGCGAAACAACTGAAACATCTAGAAAACGCTGAAAAGGGGTAAAATGACGGTGATAAATCTCAAATAATTACGTAGGCCTGCATCCGAAATCTAAGCTCAACATATGTTACGTGATTCTTAAGTACTTTTTTACGCTGAGTCTGAAAATGCTATCCATTTTTCTCTGTTCCATCAGGATTTTCCGGAAAATCGATTTTCTTGTATAAAAAGAGGATTTTCCGGGGAAAACTCAATTTTCAGGAAATTAACCTATACATGAGACGGATGTTTTAAATGTGTTTTTCAACACTTGAGTCCGAAAATGAAGTCAAAGTTGCTCCGTTACATCAGGATTTTCCGGAAAATCGATTTTCTCGTAGAAACGGGGTTTTCCGGGGAAACCTTAATTTTTAGGAAATGAACGATCGACTTTTAATAGATGTTTTTGATGTGTTTTTCAACGCTGAGTCCGAAAATGTGTCCAAGTTGCTCCATTACATCGGGATTTTCTCGTAGAAATAGGGTTTTCCGGGGAAAACTTAATTTTTAGGAAATGGACGATCGACTTGCAATGGATGTTTTTGATGTGTTTTTTAACAGTGAATTCAAAAATCATAACCGTTTCCCTCTATTCCACCAGGAGTTTCTAAGGAACTAAATTTTTCCTGTAAAAAAGGTAATTTTCCAGGGAAAACTCGGTACCCTGGGAAACTTGTGAATTTCAAGGATAAAACAAGGTCATTTCTTGACTCAGCGGCACAAAAACACGAAAACACAAGTTGTATACGCACTCTGGAAAAAAACCTATGCCCGTCAGTGTTGTATGTATATTTCTACAAAAGTGGAGAAAAAGTGAGCAAAATTGAGTAATATTGACTCTTCATTAAATATTTTCACAAGGAATATAGGAAGAGTACAAGAACGCCTTCATGTATTACTCAAAAGTTCTTATTGCATCGATTTTTTTGTTACTTTTTAAAAATCCTGCGATATTTGCTCACAGTCTGAATTATGCTTTGTTTTTGCTCTTCATTTTTTGTCAAAATTTTTTCAAACTCCTAATGGAATAGAGGGAAACGGTTATGATTTTTCAATTCACCGTTAAAAAACACATCAAAAACATCTATTACAAGTCGATCGTTCATTTCCTAAAAATTAAGTTTTCCCCGGAAAACCCCGTTTCTTTGAGAAAATCGATTTTCCGGAAAATCCCGATGTAATGGAGCAACTTTGACTTCATTTTCGGACTCAAGTGTTGAAAAACACATTTAAAACATCCGTCTCATGTTTAGGTTTATTTCCTGAAAATTGAGTTTTCCCCGGAAAATCCTCTTTTTATACAAGAAAATCGATTTTCCGGAAAATCCTGATGGAACAGAGAAAAATGGATAGCACTTTCGGACTCAGCGTAAAAAAGTACTTCTGAATCACCAAACATACAGGGTGATCCAGACCACCCGTCCACCATATTTTTCTCGAAAACGGCGGAGAATTGAGCTTCGGGACCAAAACTTTCATGGGTAAATCGACCCCAAAGAATCGAATGAAAATATTTTCAGCCCCCCAAAATGGCCCCTTGGGGGGTGTTGGGGGGAGCCCCCCCGTTTCTCGCAATTTTTAAATGGGAAGGGTATGTTTTGACTTTGGATTCGGAATCTACGGTTAAAAATAAGAACATTTTGTTCTTTGCACTTTTTCCCTAAACCCCCATTTTTTGGAGTTATGGGGCATTTTTGGGGCAATTTTCAATTCGACGCTGTAAGCGGCCAAATCATCCAAATTTCAAAATCTAAAAATCTCCTGAGAGGAGAGGTCAATACCTTTTTATTGATGTGCCACATGACCCCTGTTGCTCCAAAATTTTAGGGGCCACGACCCCCCAAAAATTTTGGGGCTTTGGAGGGCCATGAGTCGGAAATGTCGAAAGGCAAGGGTATGTTTTGACTTCAGATTTGGATTCTACGCGAAAAGTTACGCAGAATTGATTTGGCGCATGGCCTGTTTGCTCCAAATTACTGAAGAACCCCATTTCCCCATAAGAAGCCGTGTATTTTTGGACAAAATAAGGGGTAAAAAAAATTTGAGCAAACAGGCCATGCGCCATATCAATTCTACGTAACTTTTCGCGTAGAATCCAAATCTGAAGTCAAAACATACCCTTGCCTTTCGACATTTTCGACTCATGGCCCTCCAAAGCCCCAAAATTTTTGGGGGGTCGTGGCCCCCAAAATTTTGGAGCAACAGGGGTCATGTGGCACATCATTAAAAAGGTATTGACCTCTCCTCTCAGGAGATTTTTAGATTTTGAAATTTGGATGATTTGGCCGCTTACAGCGTCGAATTGAAAATTGCCCCAAAAATGCCCCATAACTCCAAAAAATGGGGGTTTAGGGAAAAAGTGCAAAGAACAAAATGTTCTTATTTTTTACCGCAAATTCCGAATCCAAAGTCAAAACATACCCTTCCCATTTGAAAATTGCGAGGAACGGGGGCCCCCCCCCCCCCCCCCGAGGGACCATTTTGGGGGGCTGAAAATATTTTCATTCGATTCTTTGGGGTCGATTTACCCGATGAAAGTTTTGGTCCCGAAGCTCAATTCTCCGCCGTTTTCGAGAAAAGTATGGTGGACGGGTGGTCTGGATCACCCTGTATGTTGAGCTTTGATTTCAGATGCAGGCCTAAGTAATTACTTGAGATTTATTACCGTCATTTTACCCCTTTTTAGCGTTTTCTAGATGTTTCAGTTGTTTCGCCCCTGTAACGAGGGGTAAATTTTTTTTTGAAGTGTCCAATACATGTTTCCCCTCTCAATTTTTCCTGCTGAAGCCGAATATGACCTCAAATTTTTTCTAGAAATCACACATTTTTCGAAAAATGGATTTTTCTGGAAAAAAGTGTTTTTTAATGTAAAATCCCACATGTCTAAAAAAGATGGCTCTGTTGGCACGGGTTAATATTATCCAATTTGGCTGAAATTTGGCAGAGAGTGTTTTTTTATCAAATGGAACAGTTCTAGGGGGTAAGACCAAAAAAATTCGGAAAATAAATTTTGCTGTGTATAATTTGGCCACCTAATGCTCCATAAGTTTGAGCTCTGTAGCATCTATCACAGTCATTGATACGTTCTACCATTTGCATATCAGACGGCAGCTGAGCCTTGCGGAAATGCGATAAGTATATTAAGCGATTAAGTTCAGGAGCGAGGTTCAACTTCAAAGTGTATGACAGCAGAGTTCCTGCCTGTGCCTTGGCTCCTTGAGGGTGCCTCGTCGGTCAGTCTGGCCGTTACTTACTTCCTAACTAATAAGGGACTTGGAGATATTTCAATTTTAGAGCTGGGTCGTTCATGAATCGAACCGTTCAAATGAACGAGTAATCGAAAGGAACAGTATCCTAGACGATTCACATCAAAATGAACCAGTTCATCAGGAATAGTTTTGCGCTTGGCACTACTACAGTAACCAGACGCAAGTCGTTCATTTTAGTCGTTCATGAATCGAAAAGAATTGGAATCGCATGGATGCCAACCTAACATTGTACAATCTTTGCCTGCTCCGTTGATGAGAGTTGAAGATAGTACCGTGTTAGGTTGGTATCCATGAGATTCCAATTATTTTCGATTCATAAACAACTTGCGTCCAGGTCCTCCAGTCGTTCATGAATCGAAAGGAAATGAATCGCATGGGAAATTGTAAGTCGGCACCATTGCAATTATTTGTTGCATGAACGCGTAAATGTCGTTAGCGCGAGACAAGTCACCGATTTCGAATCTTTGGAAAATGATAATGATTGTTCGTTCTGATTCCGAATCATGAGATGAACGAGAATCGCATTGATAACCAACCTCATTTCAAGGTTGGTCTCGTTCCTCAAATCCAGCGTTTCATAGGAACCGTTTCTCGATTTCGGTTCCTAATGAACAAGTATGTTAAACGAGTACTAGGAGTGAACCGATTCCTCAGGAACGAATACAACAAGTGAACGACTCATCCCTGCACTACATTTATTTACTTAACATTAACCTCACTTTAGGAGCGGGCGATGGGTGAGTTGAGGTTCGGGGGAAGGATCCTCTGAGTTTACTAGGGTCCTACGGGAGAATGCGCTGAACGCAGTGCTCCCCACAGTTCGGCGTCTTTAGGGCCGGACACACATTCAAAGTGGTGGTTGTTTAATCAAGAGTTGATTGATGAGCTTCAGAGGAGAGCGGCCCACTCTCCTTTGAGACTCCACACTCCTTCCACAACACTTGGCTGAACAGTCACCACTTTGAAGCGATCGCTTTGAACGTGTGTCCAACCCTCTGCAGAACTCGTCCCTGAAGCGTCCAGCCCACGTACAAACGGGGGCTCTCAAACTGGCACTAATTCTTCTATTTCTCAGCCATTTCTGCACGGAATGCCTTGAAAATTTCAAGATCTGATCTGTGATGTATCCCGAACACATCGGTTACCCTCAAAGATCGTCGGGCCGACAGTTTGAGAGCCCCAGTTTGTACGTGGGCTGGACGCTAAAGACGTAAGGCCTCGTCTCCACGGCGCAACTGTTGAAGGAAGGAAGTGTCTCAAAAATGTTTCACTTATAAGTGAAACTTTCAAGGTCAGAAACCTTGAACCTCAACAGTTGTTTACCTTCGTGTTTTGAATTAATAAACGCAGGTTACACGTGAAGCGGTAGTCTATTACGGGTGTTTTATTTCGGAGCGGTTAATATTTAGAAATATTTGTATACATTTCAGTATCAATTTTATATTTTCGTTTGTAGCATAGTTCTACAGCAGAAAAATAAAATTGTATCGAATATATTTTGTTTTTATCCATATCTGTGTTATGTTATGATATTGTTTTTTGTTTTATACCTGGTCGAAATGACGCAAAATATTCACCTCCCGTTCATAATTATCAGTTCAGTTACCTCAATTGACATCGTTTAATCTAAAAAAATTAACGTTGTTCAAATATTCTCGCCCAGAAGTTCCAGGAATACATGCTTGTGCGTCGAGACAGGGAACTTCGATTGGTGCAACAAACTCGTAACAGTTGCGCCAACTTCCCTCAACAGTTGCGCCGTGAAGACAAGGCCTAAAGACGGAGCGATAGAAGAAAAAAATGATACAAACTCTCCTATTGGCTAGAGGAGTGGCGGCGAAATCGGAATAAGTTTGAAATTCGAATATAGGGCGGGAACTGAATAAAGTTGCGTCAATAAAGTATGCCAGGTTGATTTTTGCTCAAATTCACTTATCCACATGTATTCTTGCAACTTTAGGTTATTCTTGGTCCGTTATCGACCGATTAATCATTTAGGAGCTACGTTCATTCTAGGACTGTAACGGCCTGCTTGAACCGGCAGGACACCATGAGCAGAAGAAAAACTAACTCTATCTGAGATCCTTGCTTGTTACCGAGCCAAAATAGGTTTATTATAAAAAGTCACCCTCCCTAATTTATTCATTTGTTCATTCATTAGTTTAGCGCAAGAAATGTGGAAAATTCAAGAGTAAAAGTTCCAATCCTATTGCCGTTTGCCGCCATGGATTCCCACGCTTATTTACACACTCAAACAAGCTCAGAGCCCTTGGGCTGCGTCATTTCTTCCCCGTGTTAGTAGAAACGAGTACTCTGTCTTTATGTCTTTGTCCCTGTCGGACCCCTCTCTTCTTCAAATTGAACTGGAGTTGTAATTTATAGTCGCTCTTCCACCACAAGAAAAACACCACTGATTCTCTTTCCATACAATGTGCAGTAAGTTAGCAATAAGTCAATATGTACTTCACAAAAAGGAGGTAAATATATCTCCATTCTCATCAGTAGCATTTAGAGTCCCTTTATACCCTGAGTTAAGCCATCTCGATTATCAGCTGGCCATGTTGTCACAAAAGTGTGCACCCAGACGAACGATATTGAGGGATAAGGAATCCTGCGATTGCTGTCATCCAAAAACAACAACATCGACAAAACTGATCAAAACCTAACCAAAGAAATTGCAATAAAATAAAATTACATTGATTAGTGGATAATTTCATAATCTATTTTCATTTTGGTGCGATGAAAATAACCATTCACTCTTGATAAACCACAATTTAGTTATATTTTCATTATTTTTGTTCACATTCGAGGTACCGCCATCTTGGTGCACTCATTTGTGACTCCATGAGCGAGAACCAATCAGAATTGGATTTTTTTAAAGGCCACTTTCAGCCCAACCAAAAGCAGACCAAAAGTGATATGTCATAACTCTGGGTATAAAGGGACTCTAGTAGCATTGAGAGACCTGTAACCTATGTGAAACCAATATCATTGTCATGTTTTGGATTGTATCCCATGTAATAGAGAAAGCCTTCATGAACGACTTAATGTCATAGCTGATAAAGTTCTTAATGTTGGCATTTCATTTCTTTTATTAAAGTGTGATGGTACCTTACTTGAAAAGTTTTTGGTAAAGTTTCCTCAAATGTTTTTGGGGGTGTGTTTTTCTTTTCCCCTCAAAATCACCTCATTCGAAAATTTTAGGGTTCTAAGTCTATTCAAATGTGTGAATCCAGAAATACTGACAAGGGGAACTTCCCAAGCTGCCGCCTCCGATCGGGCTGAAAAAATTCGTACGAACTCTTTGGATGAATTTATTTGACCCGTATTTTTTTGTTTTTTCCAATGCCCCCCAGAAACACCCCAAAAAAATTCCGGAAAGTTTTGCTTTGAGCGCTTGAGTCTATATACGCAGTATAGTAGCATCCGCTTACCGTCAAGTGGTGGCTCTGCGGTAGCGCGCTCGCCCAGTGATCCGGCGGGCCCGGGTTCGATTCCCGGGCGCCGCGCCAAATTTTTACGACCGAATTTTATATTCTCACACATTTTCACATCGATTCCCATTTGATACATTAGATCTCAAAACATCAATTAATTTACAACCATCAACGATCAATAACTTCTTCAATTTGAAGTATAGATTTTTTTTTGGGAGGGGGGAGGGGTCACGCGCGCGATATTCTCGCCAATCACTGTACTTTCACATTAGCAGACGACCCGCTCCGCCCCCTCACATCGACATATTTCTCCCGATCACCCGTATGCGTCATGATTTTTCCCATCATTATCCAGAAAATGATAATGAAAAATTACTTCGAACATTCAAATTAAAAATGCTACAATTTTTCATTATCATTTTCTAGATAATGATGGGAAAAATCATGACGCATACGGGTGATCGGGAGAAATATGTTGATGTGAGGGGGCGGAGCGGGTCGTCTGCTAATGTGAAAGTACAGTGATTGGCGAGAATATCGCGCGCGTGACCCCTCCCCCCTCCCAAAAAAAAAATCTATACTTCAAATTGAAGAAGTTATTGGTCGTTGATGGTTGTAAATTAATTGATGTTTTGAGATCTAATGTATCAAATGGGAATCGATGTGAAAATGTGTGAGAATATAAAATTCGGTCGTAAAAATTTGGCGCGGCGCCCGGGAATCGAACCCGGGCCCGCCGGATCACTGGGCGAGCGCGCTACCGCAGAGCCACCACTTGACGGTAAGTAGGTGCTACTATACTGCGTATATAGACTCAAGCGCTCAAAGCAAAACTTTCCGGAATTTTTTTGGGGTGTTTCAGGGGGGCATTGGAAAAAACAAAAAAATACGGGTCAAATAAATTCATCCAAGGAGTTCGTACGAATTTTTTCAGCCCGATCGGAGGCGGCAGCTTGGGAAGTTCCCCTGAGTGAGGAAGAACTGGGAAAGATCCTTGGAATAAAATTCAGATTATTCCAGGCCATCAAAGACGTAATATTAAATGTTAGAATAATTGTTAATGAGGCAAAACATTCCTGAGTGCATTAAAAATTTAAAAATCGGAAAGAAAGGAAAAAGAGAACACGAGCTAACTGGTAGCAATTTCAGTTTCAGCACTTTTTCGGATATCAAAGTATCAAGATAAAACAAAGCAGAAATATAAGAAGAATAATCTTATCTGTGTCTGTGTAGACATTACATTGGATACATTCATAGAGAAAGAAAAAATGATCCAAGCTCAATCTTCTACATTTAAGTTTTGGTATCACCATTGTAAGATTTACATGTTTTGCAAAATGATTCTTAATCATTCCGTATTTAAAAAAATAAAAAGAGCAATAGTACAAACTAAAAGAAAAAAATATTGAAGTATAAAATCATCTTTAAAGCTGAAGAATTTTGATCAGAAAAGCAGCGACCATTAGCTTCATTATCGAACAATACTTTTGTCCGGTTTCAGTAAGCGTAAAACAAGAACACCGACTAGAGTGATGAGAGCAACTCCAATTCCGGCTTTCCAACTGTATAAGTCCGTCTGCATTATATTGAAATTGTATAGGTCCCTGTAACCATTAAGAGTCGAGAGATTAAAGAACTATCTATTACTAGGGCACTTAAAATAGCACAATTATTGAAAACACTCAGTGAATATCTGAAATGTCAAAAAAGGCCGTTGTTTAACTAAATAATGCAGTGTTGCATATAATAATCCCGGTATTTCGTACAAGCCTATTCCATTTTCATACAGGGGAAAGCTCTTTGTTTTGTTTCTGTTTTGGTGTAATAAAATTTCAAGTAGAGTTCGAATTTTATTCCGAAATCCCCCATGAGAAATTGGATTTTTGACTTAGCCCCCTAATTTCTTCGTAGTCTCGTATCGCTCGGGATTTTTTCTGAATTATAACCCCCCCCCCCCCCCATTTGTTTTGATTCTGATCTTCCCCCAATGGGCCTGTTGCAAACTTTTGCTAGAGCAAAAATATGAGTTGTTTCTTATAGATAATGCCTCAAAAATCACGATGAGCGCATCGGCAAAGTCTGAAATGCACTCATAACTTCACAATCTGCGTAAGAAATTTGCGTTTTTTTAAGCTTCCCGCTTCAAAAACGATACTACGGCACAGGTGAACATTTTGTTAGAGGAGTCGCTCCATCGTCGGCGATATTCATCATGGCCGACACTTGCGCGCAGTTCCGCGCGTAATTCGAGGAGAGTTCAAGGTCAATCAATTCGGGCGTGGAAAACATGAACGTTAAAACACGCCGATTGTTATCTGGTCCAACCCAGTTCAGGTATTATCTCGTCCCATCACACGTGTTTTGGCGGATTGGCGTCGGCCATGATGAGTATTGCCGACGATGGAACGACTCCTCTTACAAAATGTTCACCTGTGCCGTAGTATCGCTTTTGAAGCGGGAAGCTCAAAAAACCGCAAATTTCTTACGCAGACTGTGAAGTTATGAGTGCATTTCAGACTTTGCCGATGCGCTCATCGTGATTTTTGAGGCATTATCTATAAGAAACAACTCTTATTTTTGCTCTAGCATAAGTTTGCAACAGGCCCATTTTTCCCGGGATTTTTAACACCTGCGAGATTTTTCCTACATATTCATCGCCCACAGTTTTTCCCGGGTTTTAATTTCCCCTCTGATTACGACCGATGGTACCCTAAATTTTTACCTCCTCCGAGGATTTTGACGACCATGATATATAACGTCCCCTCAGATATTTCCCTGGATTTTGATCATCCCCTCCCCGAAAGGCCCCTCTATTTTTACCTTCCTGCCAAGGATTTTGACCTCCCCCAAGGTACACTCTACTACAAATATGGACAAATGGAATTTTAGAAAGTCGTCGAAACGCGTAGATTCTTTTTTAACTTTTTAATTTCAGTTATTGACATAAGAAATATACAATAAATACAGGAGTGATAGGTCATTAAATGTGAAACTTGTTCTTTCTGACAACCCATATTCTTACGGATTCTAGGCATGATATTTGCGCACGGGGATGTGACTTTCTAACATTGACCGTGATCTGAAGTCCAAAAAGAAGCAGCCCGTGGATCAGAACCGCGAGTCTTCAATGCTGATTTTTCACCCATCTCCCTTTCCCCACTCTCCTCATCCGTCCCTCTTGTCGACAGCGATCGTTCAGAATTCTACTCCCCAATTTTTTAGCTGAATTCACATGGTAAAAGTACATGCGAGTAGATAAATCACGGTATTGTAAGATAAGGGATGTTTAATATTATTTTCTTCCGAAAAAATGTGATAGCACGTTTACAAAGTCGCGCATATCGCGTATTGCTACTACGCTGATTTCCACTCTGCGAGGTGCTTAGAGTGATGATTGCCGTAGATGTGTATTAACCGTCATCTTCACAGTGGACTCAAGATAAACTGATTACTGGGTGTTATTGTTATAACGCATCTCCAATCCATCGAATCCTCAAATCTTCTTATCACAGTAAGTACGTTTATGGGTGATTTCACGATAAAAGGAATAGTCGTGTCGCCGTCGGTTATTAACGACTTAGGGCAAAACGATTGAATACCAAGTTGATGAATCATTAGGAATGATATCCCTGAACTTATCCATGCTAAAAAGTATAATGAATTGTGATTGTATTTAATAGTAAGAGACTTTTAAAGGCCGAAAATGTCCCTTCGGTTACGCTTCGCCAACCCCGATTTTGAAGCAAAAGAGCAACTTGCGTTAGTCAATCAGTACTGATCATGGATTCTTTGGCAATATTTGCCGCAAGGAGACTCTGATGTTCGAGAAAAGTGACATTTTGAACTGAAATGTTTATTTTTAAGCGAGAAAAGTCATTAGAAAGAATGTCGCTGATTTTGGCAACGTATTTTTGCAGTGTCTATCTCGCCAGATGGAACCAAGAGTTTCAAAACTGTCATCAAATTGTTTGCGGAAGTCTTCTCGACCAAACCATTACTGTTAAGTCGGCTATAGTTACCATGAAAGCTATAATTTTGATGAAAACCGGTGATTTTTAGGCATGTAGCACTGCTTACACACTACACATAATCCTCAATTTAATATTATTAAACTAACAGAAAGTCCCGAAAGTTAAGAAAATTTTTAAGGCAGCATTAATTTCACCTCAT
Organism: Bemisia tabaci; assembly: GCF_918797505.1. NCBI lineage: Eukaryota > Metazoa > Arthropoda > Insecta > Hemiptera > Aleyrodidae > Bemisia > Bemisia tabaci. The sequence continues at coordinate 90,071,453 of NC_092793.1, read as the reverse complement.
GTCCCAAGAATAAAAATAAATTAAAAAACCAAAAAAAAAAAAAATAATTAAAAGAAACAGGAAACAAACAAAAATTAAAAAAACTGAAAACAAAAAAATCTTAAAAAAACAGCAAAAGTATGAAGACAGAAAAGAAAAGAAAAAAATAAATGACAAAATGAAGATAAAATTAACCAAAAACTTCTTCAATGATTAGTACCGTGACGTGGTGAGGATGCTTACCCATTATTTTTAATGGAATGCAAAAACAAATAATGCTACAAAATCTAACCTATAACAAAGTTCTGTGAACAATATGGACTGACACTGTCATATAACAATAATTTAAAAAAATTAAATACATGACTTTATCCAGGATCTGAACTCCGGAGAGAACCAACAGTTACTTCATTTTTGAAAAGTTTGACAAAGGAACTTAATTTATCCATTAATTCCCCCATTTTGGACCACCGTGCGATGAAAATTTGTGAAGCTGAACATAATTTAATGCATTGAGGACCGATAAGAAGCAACATTGTTAGCCATGAACTCTGCAGAAAACCAAGAATTCTGCTTCCATTTTTAAAAAGTTTGACAAAGAATCCTGATTTGTGCACGATTTCTCCTCATTTTGGACCACTGTGTGGCCGACATTTTTGAAACTGAGCACAGTTATGTGCATGGGGGCCCCATTAGAAAATTTACAGCCAAAACCCATGAAAGGTGTAACTTTTTCGTCCATTTTCCCCGTCCTTTTGCTGAAAAAATGCTGGCGATGAGATTAGGTAACTTTACTACTAAACTAAACGGTGCGTATACTCAAGCTAAAATTTTTACCGGAGTTTTAGGTTATCACAAGGTATCGTTAGGGCCTTAGAAAAATCCCTGCGGACTCAAATTGTGCCATTCTCAGGGTCACTCTTTCACCAGATTGAAGGAGAAAACTATCATATAGTGTGAACTGTACACGCACAAGAAAATACGTCCTGTGTCAAATTTTCATACTCCCAAGGTGCTTTGAGAGACATGTAAATCAAACTCAATACTACCGAATCTTATAGTACAGTGATGGAGGAAACTACAGAGATAAAGAAGTAAATTTAGAATTCTTAAGAGGCTAAATTGAAACAAAAGAAAGGTGGTTCATACTTGAAGCTCAAATCTTCAAGTAAAAAGATTTATATTTAATGGTAAGTATACAAACCTTGTTTTCCGAAAGAACAGAACCCAAGCAGCATGAAAACGACTACAAACGGAAAGAAAGTAATCAGATGATTCGAAAAACAAGCTTTCAAGTGGATATTACTAGGCAGAGCAGACCTATCTACAAAGAGGGTTTGCGGAACAACACACAAAGCGTCCCAGACCACCCGAACATGGCCTTTTTATTGGCTGTTTCAGGTTGAATGAAGTTGAGGACAGCGGGGATGATTACCAAAGAATCCAAACTTCGTGATCCCAGAGCCCATCAGCATCTTCAGGACAATAAAAGGGAGTCTTCGCTTGAAAATTCGGTGTTTAAGTCAAAAATATGCAATTATTCTCTTGAAATCAAAATGTATAGAAAATTTACACCTGAATCGACGCTGCAAAGTTGAATCGGCCAATCCGCACCCAAAGTACTGACCCCAAAAGGTAGACGACAAGAGACCCCCTTCAAATAATGCTGGTTCACTTAACTGACGTAAACAGGCTTGGAAAAATGATGTATTCTGAGATAATCGACCCCCAAGAAATCTAAAGATGGTCCTATGACCCCTAGAGGCTTTGGGAAGGGGGAGGAAAAGCGGGCTGAAATCGTAATTAGTCAGTGTAGAGTCCCTCTTGTCCCCCATTATTGAGGCCTCTGGGGGATATAAGCAACAGAGAAAAACGCCTGGCACGAGTGGTCTGGGACACCCTATATGGTACAATGTGGCGATGTGGTAAAAAAACGTTTCTTAAAAATACTTTCTGTGGATAGTTCCAATCTGCTGAACAACGTCCAATTTAAACTGCATGTCTCAATTGAGACATGCAATAACTGTGAGTTGTATGGAAAAAATTGGCCTCCGGCCAATTTATGCGCGGCGCTTCGCGCCGCGTACCGGCGCTACGCGCCGGCATTCGGGGGGCTTCGCCCCCCTATCCGCTTCGCGGATTGGTGCGGGGACCGCACGGGACTTTCGCGCCGGCATCTTGGTGGCTGCGCCACCTGTTACTCAACGATCTGATTCTGTAAATACCATTTTTATCGTGTTTGTTGAAACTTAATTGGAACTCCTCAATGATATGTGATGAACATATTCAGAATCGCTTGTCAACACTGAGAGGCATCTTCGATTAAATAAGACACGAATAATGCCACACAGTGAAGACTGCGATCCTTAAAAATCTTAGCAATTCTAAGATTCTTGAGGAGAAACGGAGACAACGAAACATAAACAACACAAAAATAAAGTTCAGTGTTCAGTGGAACTATCGTTCAAGAAAATAAAATGACTAACACTGACTTCGCACTTTAAATCACAGTTCTTATGGATATAAAAGAGGAAAGAAACGATTAATCCAGAAAATTATTCAGTTTCCAGAAGAATGGATTCAAAACGACAGAGCAATCTTGCAGCAGTGCAGCCAATACCAGCCAACCCGTTAAAGATATAGCAAATGAGTGCTTCATTTGTGTTTTTCATAATGAAGAATGAGCTTGTTCAGTAATTCGTAATTCTTGCATTTTTGGAAACTAGAGAGTGCACATAGTTCACAGGAATTTTCCCCGATTTTTTTGAGCAATATTAACCCACCAAATACGAGTCCAAAAGTCCGTATTTTGGGCTCCCATTTGGACGGAGTTAAACAGAAAGGAACCAAGCCACATCGGGATCGAACCGAGAAAAAGAGGTTTAAAGTTTGGCTCCTGCATAAGACTCAATGTAAAAGATAAACTTCCAGTTCAATTTCTGCAAAATTTGCTCCAACAAAAACTTTGAATTTTTAGCGATAGTTGGTAGAGCAGCGGTTGAGTTCAATACCACTCATAACTCAATTTTTTCCAAAATGTGGGTTGGTTCCTTTCTGCTTAACTCAGTCCATTTAAACGCGCGCCGCTTGGCCCATCTCAAAATGGCGCCCATTTTCTCCGTCCGGCGGTGGCCACACTTTTGACCCGGCGTGCCGGCGAGGTACCTCTGCCTCTGACGTGTGTGGGTCGTATAAACAAACGAAGATTGATAACACAAATGATCCAAACAACTCGAAATCTCTTAATTTTAATTAATTTAAATCCATTTTCGACTTCAACCAAGCATTTAACAATAATTTTCATCGTGTTTTACAACCTGAAGCCACGGCCTATCGGTTCATTTAAAGGGCATTCTGATACCTAATCAGTTTTACAAGTCTAATGTCTAAACCCAGACATTCTTTTTTTCTGACCATTCTCTTTTCATTTCCGCCTCAAATCAAATGTTTTGCAGTTTCTTTGTCTTAAGTATGTGGTCCTGAATTCATTCAAGAGTTAGAAGTTCACCATTTATTTAGTATTATAGTCTTTTGACCTCTCAAGCTTTACCGATATGATCTCATGTAGTTCAAGGTTTCTTTGGCCCAAACCAAGTGATTACACATCGGATTTGTGTCTTATGGCTCTTCAAATTCGCAGTTTAGAACTAAATCAGAGACTACAGTTACTTAATCCAGTTCTGCTCTCTTGTTCAATGTTTGTCATAAGTGTTTGTTCGTGTCTGTTCTTTGTAAGTGACCACTGTAGTGCATATACACAGTTATTGTTGAAATGTGTAAAATCAAATGTGCTTATCACATCAAAAATGAAGTGCTGCCGCTAATTATGAAAAACTGTGCCTCCAGATGGAAAATTCTTGGCCAGAAAGAGACACCTGAATTTAGGTGATGAGAAAGACAAAGAAAGGAATACAAAGCAAAGTCAGCTTTTTCCATCTAGCGACACAAAAATGAGCGTTTCACCTTCTGAACGGGTGGATTTAGACTCCAGCCAGGAGAATGCAGTTCGCTGACGCGCAACTGCAAGTTAGTCTCTCGCGACGCCTCGTTATGTAGACCAGTCTATGTTATTGTTTCCTCAATAAAACCAACTACGTCCTCGCTAGTGGCGATTTCTAGCCTCAAATAATGTCTTTTTGATTAAACAGAAATCCCCCAAAATTTAACAGGTTATGGGCCCAGACCCTCGAGCTTACTAACCGAGCTTTTGATAACGCGATCAATCTTTTTTCGGCTTTGAAAGTTCGTGTTTTTGTGAGTGTACGCGCGCAAAGATGGGCTGGTTCGACAACGCCGTGGAAATCAAGAACGACTTTGATGTGCACGATGCGACCCTGTATATGCTGTTCGGTTTCCTCGCGATCGTTCTTTTACTGTTCTACATTAAAAGTAAATACAGAAATCTTCAAAAAAGGATTGACGCAGTCGCGCTAAAAGTTTAAGTCAAAAGTGCGTAAATAATTTTTCGTTCACGGCGAAATAAACTGTTTTTCCGAGTAAAATAAAGTGCGTAAAAGTTTTTCGTTCACGGCGAAATAAATCATTTTTTCTCGAGAAAATTAAAGTGCGCAAAAGTTTTTTCGTTTACTGCGAAATAAATCGTCTTTTGAAGAAAATTAAAGTGCGTAAAAGTTTTTTCGTTTACTGCGAAATAAATCGTTTTTGTTAAGAGTCGAAAATAGAAGGTTAACAAAAATGGAGTCGGTACGCATAGAAGCACCTCCAGTGAAGTTAAAGAATCGAAGTAACTTCGAAGCGTGGAAATTTCAAGTAAAAATTCATCTAAAATCGCACGGAGCTTGGGAAATTGCAAACGGCACAAAGAAGAAACCCACAGAGGCAAAGGAGCTGTACGATTGGCAGAAAAAGGATGGGATTGCGCAGAGGGTAATTTCTATCTCACTGGAAACTTCACTCATGGTTCATATTATGACATGTGAAACGGCTGCTGAAATGTTTGAAAAACTAGTGTTACTTTTTCAAAAACCAACGGAGGAAATCAAATGTGAAATCCTTGAAGAGTTTTTTAGTGCGACATATGATAAAAGTAAGCCGATCTCTACTCATATCGGGAAACTAGAGGAGATTTTTGTGAGACTAAAGGCCACCGACCCCAAGGGAATAGATGATTCCGCCCTCATCAGCAAGATCCTGTCTACACTTCCAGACAAACTGAATTACTTCAAGTCAGCGTGGGATTCTACTCCTAAAAATGAGCGCACGCTGGAAGACCTAAAACATAGGTTGTTCACAGAAGAAGAAAGAAATGGCAAGAAACCTGAAACAAGTGTGGCCTTCCAAGCCAACTCAAAACAACTCAAGTGCTGGAACTGCGATAAAGTTGGTCATTTATCACGAAAATGTAAAGCGCCAAGGAAGAAAAATGAAGAGCAGAAGAAAAACAAAATGTGGTGTCAAACTTGCCGTATGTCAAATCACACTGACAAAATGTGCTACAAATCCAAAGATAAAAGTGGTGATGATAACAAGAATAAAGTGAGCTTCCTGGCACACGCCAGTACAGATGATGAAGAAGAATGGATAGTGGACTCAGGCACCACGACGCACCTCACGATGGAGGAGTCGGCCCTGAAAATTTGGGAGGAAGACAACACCGAAATTTGTGTAGCGAAAGCCGGAACCTCAATTAAAGCGGAGAAAAGCGGACAAGTGGAATTTGAGCAATGCATTCTAAGCCAAGTGCTGTACGTGCCGGAATTAAGAAAAAATCTAATTTCAGTGAGTGCGATTTGCGAAAATGATGGCCAAGTGGTTTTTTCAAAAAATAAAGTTTCGATATTGAAAAACGGAAATGAAGTACTTTGTGGTTATCGGAATGCAAATGGCTTGTATGTGGTAAAAGTTCGAAAATTTTCTGAGAAAGAGGCGACCTTTCTCTCAGATAAAAATATAACCGATAACTGGCATAAAAAATTGGGCCATCTCAGCGCGGCAAATATCAAGCGGTTGTCGAAAATGAGTGAGGGAATAACGGTCATCCCTACGGAAGAAAAGTTCGATTGTGTATCATGCATAAAAGGGAAGCAAACGCGGTTGCCCCATAAATCCGTAAGGACCCGCGCGTCTCGGTTGCTTGAAATTGTACACGCGGACATTTCCGGAAAAATTGATCCCCCAACGTGGGACGGTTATAATTATTTTGCGTTATTTGAAGATGATTATTCGGGACACTTCAAAATAACCTTACTAATAAATAAATCTGACTTTTTCGACGCGCTAAAAGAATATGTGCTCAGTGCGGAAAGGGAGTGTGATCTACATGTAGCCAAGATCAGATGTGACAACGCTGGTGAAAACAGTTCCGGAGTGCTAAAAGAATGGTGCCGAAAACGCGGTATAACGATGGATTACGCGCCGCCATACACGCCGCAACTGAACGGGCGTGCTGAACGCGGAATGCGCACGTTAGTTGAAAAAGCGCGCACAATGCTAATTGACTCAAACGTTGACCGTGAAATGTGGGGCGAAGCTATGTACGTAGCCGCCTACGTCACAAACAGGAGTCCTAGATATGACACTGACAAAACTCCATATGAAATGTGGACTAAGAAAGTGCCTAAACTGAAAAACCTGCAAATTTTCGGGTGTGATGCGTACGCGAAAGTTCTGACGCATCTAAAGAAACTGGATGACAGAGCCCGAAAATTTATGTTTGTTGGCTATGCTCCCATGGGCTACCGACTTTGGGATGAAGAAACTCGCCGAGTTATCGTGCATAGTGATGTTGTTTTCAGATACAACAAAGACAAAACAGCTGAAAACCTTTTAAAGAAGAATTTCCTGGACGACATGGTGACGTTCACGGGTGAAGACGAGAAACCCGAAGAAGCTGATGAAAGCGTAAATGCAGAAAACTCGGGAAGTGAACAAGACAACAACGATGACACACTGGTACTTGACACCTCTGGCAGTGAGTGGGCGCCGGACGAGGGCGAGGAAAATCAGTCTGAAGTCAACGACACCGTGATCGAAGTGCAAGAGGGAGAAAGAAGATATCCAGAGCGAGAGCGGAGACCTGCAATGCGATATCCAGAAGACGGGCCGGGACTCTACTCAATGATAGCTGAATGCAATGACCCACTGACAGTGCGGGAAGCGCTGACGTCACCAAACAAGGAAGACTGGCTGCTGGCAATGAACGATGAGTACAATTCTCTTGTTAAAAACCGGGTTTGGGATTTAGTTGAATTACCGAAGGGTAAAAATGTCGTAAAATCCAAGTGGATTTTTAAGACTAAGCTTGGGCCTGATGGAGTCATCAGTCGTTACAAAGCGAGATGGGTAGCAAAAGGGTACAGCCAAGTATACGGTGTAGATTACAATGAGACTTTTTCACCGGTTGTGAGACATTCAACTATTAGATTCCTCTTAGCAATAGCTGTCCAAAAGGGTTTAAAAATCAACCACTTAGATATTGATACTGCTTTTTTACATGGCTTGTTGGAAGAAGACATATATATGGAGCAGCCAGAGAACTTTGAGGTAAAAGGTCAAAAGAAACTAGTTTGTAAGTTAAGAAGGGCAATCTATGGGTTAAAACAAGCTGCAAGGGCTTTTAATGATAGAGCAGACCACATACTTAAAGGGTTGGATTTTAAAAGGTCTAAGCTAGAAGCAAGCGTATATTATAAAGTATGTAACGACGTAATTATAATTTTAACTGTTTACGTTGATGATTTTTTGGTATTTTATGATGATGATGTAGCATTGCAAGATTTAAAAAGGGAATTAAACAAGCATTTCACCGTAAAAGACTTAGGCGACATAAGTTATTGTCTAGGCATTAAATTCGTGCATGATGCCAAATTGAACAAAATTGAAATGGATCAGTCGCAATATATTCAAAGAGTACTTGAAAAATTTAATATGAGTGATTGCAAAGGGATGGCTACGCCACTCGAAATAAAAGGCCAAAAAGAAAACCAAGAAAACAGAGCGAAAAGTATTGATGTGCCTTATCAAAATCTGATAGGATGTCTGATGTATTTGACAGTAAGTACAAGGATGGATGTATGCCATTCAGCTAGTTACTTAAGTCAGTTCAACAAGGAGCCTACTGAGGAAGCCTGGAAAGACGCAAAGAGAGTGCTAAGATATTTAAAAATGACCAAAGATCTTAAGCTAAAATATGAGGCAGGAGAAGAAGAGCTGATAGGCTATGTTGATGCTGACTGGGGAGGGGACAGAGCTGATAGAAAATCCTATACAGGTTTTGTATTCTGTTTTGGCAAAAATCCCATTTCTTGGGAAAGCAAAAAACAAAAAACCGTGGCATTAAGTTCAACTGAGGCAGAATACATGGCGATAAGTGATGCCACAAAAGAGGGTATTTTCTTGCAAAATCTATACGAGGAATTATTTCGTAAAATTTTGAAAGTGACAATGTATAATGATAACCAATCAGCTCTAACTTTGGTAAAAAATCCTGTTTTCCACAACAGAACCAAACATATCGACATCCGTTACCATTTCATTCGGGATGCCGTCAGATCTAGGCCGATTGAGTTGCATTACATGCCAACTCAGGAAATGCCAGCTGATATGCTCACAAAAGCGTTGGGCAAAGTGAAGCATGAGAAATGCAGAGAGGTTTTCCTCAAAAATGATAAAGATTAAATTTTTTTCGCATCGAATAATTTTTGTTGCTAATTTTAGACATAAGCTATACTCAAACTATATAACACATATTGTTCATTTTGTAGTAAGATAAGCAACATTGTAATTTTAAGGGGGGGTGTTGAAATGTGTAAAATCAAATGTGCTTATCACATCAAAAATGAAGTGCTGCCGCTAATTATGAAAAACTGTGCCTCCAGATGGAAAATTCTTGGCCAGAAAGAGACACCTGAATTTAGGTGATGAGAAAGACAAAGAAAGGAATACAAAGCAAAGTCAGCTTTTTCCATCTAGCGACACAAAAATGAGCGTTTCACCTTCTGAACGGGTGGATTTAGACTCCAGCCAGGAGAATGCAGTTCGCTGACGCGCAACTGCAAGTTAGTCTCTCGCGACGCCTCGTTATGTAGACCAGTCTATGTTATTGTTTCCTCAATAAAACCAACTACGTCCTCGCTAGTGGCGATTTCTAGCCTCAAATAATGTCTTTTTGATTAAACAGAAATCCCCCAAAATTTAACAGTTATGCTATCGGTACAGGTATTATTTCTTGTTTTCTACAGTCAGGACTTTCTCTTAAGCGCAATAATTTACCAAAGAAATTCACCCAGTTGCGTAAATAATTTGGTGTATAGATATTCTGTTAATATCTCCTTGCGGTGATGCAAAGTTTCTGAGATCTGTCGAAAGTGGGTTTTGCATTTAGACGGTCACTCTTGTTTGATAAAATTACTGCTCTAGCAGCTTCAAATTTATACTTTGATCTCTGATTCATCACTAAATGTCACTCGTGCAGTGTCATTTATCTTTAATCAGTTCAAAGCTATTTCGACAATGAATCATCAAAGGTCCGATCGAAGAAGGAATTTTCTGGTGTGTGCTGCGGCTGAACCTATCGAAAGCATCAACCAAGACATGATCATTCGTCTGGAAGTGGAAATATGTTGCAACTCATCAGCAGGCCGATTATTGAAGGCTTAGAGCAAGGGCTATGTCTTATAGTTTCAGGTTCATGCCGCAATCACATGCTGAATGTGGCTTGAATGTGGAAGTCATCGGCCGGATGCCTGAATTTTGCGCGTCACGCGCAACTATTCAACTATTCGAGTTAAACTATTCGTTTAAACTATTCGAGCAGATTTGATACACATCTGGATGAAAATAACTCGAATCTGCTAAATTTCAGCCGTTGGACGATTACTGTTGACTTCCACATTCAGCGTGCTGAGGCGACAGCGTGCCACATCACAGCTGCTAAATTCAGCGTGTGATTGCAGCATCACTTAGCTTCAATAATTGGGCCGCAGCTGGTGGCCTCATTTTTAGCACTGAAATAACCTATCCCAGCAGCAAACATAATTTGGATGATGGAATAACTGTTTAAATATGGACTGCGTATAGCAGTAAAGAATCAAGTCTATTGAATTGCTTTCAAAAAGATGCAACTTTTCCTTTTTGTGAAAAATGCCCCAGAATTTGAATAATTTTTGTTTTTCCACCCAAACATTCTGGTTTTAAATGAAATGAACGGGAATGCATGCATTCAGTTTCCCTTAAGGTCAGGTTGCATCATTTTAATGGCAATGGAACTTGATTCATTTCTAAATATCACTGTTCAAATGAGCTTTAGGATTTCCAAAACAGGATTTTATAGGTATCTATTTACTTAAGAGGACCCTGCATTAACAATGCCAAGTAAGATTTTCTTGGGAGCGCAGAGCCTGCAAAACAGCAATGGAACTTGATTCATTTCTAAATATCACTGTTCAAATGAGCTTAAGGATTCCCAAAACAGGATTTTATACCTATTTATCTCAGAGGACCCTGCGTCAACAACGCTAAGTAAGAATTGCTTGGGAGCGCAGAGCTTGCAAAAGTTTCTGATTTCATACCCTATCATTTCTCCATGGTCAGCCGATGATGTCGCAAAGGAAGTTTAAATCCATTCTGCCAATACCATTCCTCAGACACAAGCAGATATTAATTTGGCTATTAAGTACAGTCAAACACTATTTCTACACATTTTGTGTCCAATACTCTGAACTTTTTCAGGTCATTTATGCTGCGTTCGAGGAGAGGTACTCTGTGAACTCGGAGGAAGGAAATTGCAAGGTTGTTGTGATTGAGTTAATAATTTATATCAACAACTATAAAGTATGGCATTTGGTACACATATAGACCCTGCGTCAACAATTCTAAGTAAAAATTGCTTGGAAGCGCAAAGGTGACAAACATTCCTGATTTCATACCTCATCATTTCTCCTAGGTCAACCAATGGTGTCGCTGAGGAAGATTTAATCCATTCTGCCAATACCATTCCTCAGACACAAGCAGATATTGAGTTGGCCATTAATTACAGTCAACAACTATTTCTACATACTTTGTGTCCAAGAAAACTGTAACGGGCAGAGGTTGAATAGTTTGCATCGTTACCTGGGCTCGGCTTTGAACTTCACCGCAATGTCAGAAAGTAGAAGACAGAAAGCAATGTTCTTCTCTTCATGTTCAAAAAGTATCGGGGGAATAAATAGGAGATCTAAGTGGTTACGCAGGATAGATCAGTAGGTATCGTCAGCGCTGACACCCAACATTACAGCACATGCATTTCAAATGAAGAAGGCACTCCTCTTGGAGCTTTATTATTCTAGGTTTTGGTGTAGAGAATAGGTCGAAGAAGAATTCGATTGACTCGACATTCATGATAATCATCATCATCATTATCGTCATCATGACGGGATGAGAAAGTGAGCATGAGCGAGAGCATAGAACAAATTCCAGCCCAAGACCAATCCACAGAATATATAAGCCTATATATTCTGTGACCAATCCACACAGGTCAGTCATTGCGCAGCTCGCAGCTTTTTTGAAATCCACTCCCCCGCCTGGCCCTAACTCGCAGCACTCATTGTGACGTACTATTGAGTGCTCCCATAAGAAACAGGGCTGCCAGAAACGGGACTTGAGAAAGTGCACAGAATTTGAGTCCAAAGTACAAAATAATCCGAAATTTTGGGGGAAAGTACAAAATAATCCGCGAGAAAGAAAGTACACAAATAGTACACATTTTTTTCAAATATACACAAAAGCACGCCAAAAGTACTTGGAAGTCTACAATTTGATCCCACGATTGAGTAGAATTAGGTAGAATCAACCATTGAATAACAGAGAGGGATTTCTGCGGGAATTTTAGCCTAATAAATTATTTGCGCCACTAATTCGGCGGGAAATTTTAAAAATTCTTTGAAAACTCGAGATTATTTCCTAATTTTGAAAAAAATTGTACACAGAGTACACAAAATTCGGCGAAAGTACACAATTAATCCGAATTCTGAAAAGTACAAAATAATCCAAAACGAAAATCGATAGTACACGTGTGTACCGAAAGTACACGTTCTGGCAGCCCTGAGTGAAAGCTTGCAGCCAACTAAACGGCAAGGAACAAAAATCTATAACTTTGAGAGAAAAAAATTGAAAACTCGAGATTATTTCCTAATTTTGAAAAAAATTGTACACAGAGTACACAAAATTCGGCGAAAGTACACAATTAATCCGAATTCTGAAAAGTACAAAATAATCCAAAACGAAAATCGATAGTACACGTGTGTACCGAAAGTACACGTTCTGGCAGCCCTGATAAGAAATACATTGTATGCACTCAATACTACGTCACTGCGCAGTAGAGTACCAAAATTCGTCCTCGGGAATGACTGACCTGTGTGGATTGGTCTTGCTCTTGTTCCAGCCTTATTATTTATTCTATGGCGAGAGCGAGGTAGAGACAGGTGAAGGAAGAAAGGTAGTCGCAACTGGAGTTGAGTCGCCATTTTAAAGGCTGTGACGCGCAGAGGGTACATGGTGTGCCATGCAATCAGGATGAACCCAAAACGTACACGATGCCGTGTGACGTCAAGAAGGTACGAAATGCGACTACCATTCTTCATCCGCTTTGGAATGAATCTTCATCTTGTTGGTTGAATCGGGTTTGAACCAATCAAAGAGCGGTATGGGCATGGCATTACTCTCCCGCATTCCGACTCTCAATCTCCTTCTCCATTCCTGTCTGTGATAACGTGGATCTTTGTTTACATCTTAGTCAAGGTGTTTCTATTTTATTTTATCTACTTTTTGTGTTATTAGTTCTTAATTTTGACATTTGATTTCATCATTCGCTGGGTAACAATGCATTATAGTAGTATTAAAACAATAATAAACGATTTGCATCGTAATATCGTGAATATAATCGGGTGTAGTGTTTTACTTTCTGTTCCTCAACCCTTTACCTGGTCTCATGTTATCATCATTTCATCCGTTCGCTCACAGTTTAAGCTAAGTAGGAGAGTTGTGCAAGGATTCTTTTTGGTATGTAGCAGTTGCTAACTTTTTTATCTCCAATTTTAATACATTTAATCCATTTGTTAGAATGTTACGCCCAGACTGCGGAGCTTCCCACCGATGAGTGATCTCGATACCCCTTGAGATGGTCTGCACTCCTCGTATTTTGAGTTTAGTCCTATCTTTCAGGAACTCAAATCAATGATTCAATTGCGTTTGATGCCAAATTTCACAGAATTAACGGCATTTTTCAAAATTTTAGTCCATATATTCTGTGTGATTTCGCAGTGCCCTCACTAAATGACGCGTAACCCTTCAATTTTTAGTTTAGTCCAAAGACCTCGTAGGAACTTAAATTAATGAACCAGGTGGTGCTCTTATGCCAACTTTCGAAGAATTGAAGGCATTTTTTTTTATTTTTTTTTCAAAATTTACAGTCCTTGAAAATGAGCTGTTTCGCGGAGCAAAGTGCCCTACTTTTGGGCCTCGTATCTCTTGAATTTTGAGTTTAGTCCAAAGATCTTTTTGGAACTTAAATTAATGACCCAGGTGATGTGCTTGATGCCCATTGTTAAAGAATTAAAGACATTTTTCAAAATTTACAGTCTTTCAAAATGAGCTTTCCGTGTGATTTTGCTAAAAATGGACAATTGAGCGTAGCCCCCCCAAATTTTAGCGTACCTCAAAATCGTTGGACGTGCATAAGGAGACCATAGATATGGTGTCCTGTGCCAATTTTGAATGAAATCGAACAGATAGATTCTGAGATATCGCTGTAGACAGATTTGGGGGACGCCACACGGACGGACACACATTTTTCAAGTATGGTTATTTTTACTCCTGGGACCTTAAAACGTCTAGAAATGATGAAATTTCAACTTTTTTTTTTTTTTTTTTTTGGAGGATGACAATACTTCCTCTCTACCCTATGGGAGCGAGAAAGTAAAAAATGAGCTCAATTTACAAAGCTAACACGTACTAAGTCATTGCTCCTGATTCAGAGGCAGGTGAGGAGGTTAGAATTAATTTTGAGAAAACTGAGTACACTGAGAGAGGACCCATAATCAAATCTGGATCGCAATTTAGGTACATTCTTTCCCTAAATTTTAAGAAGAAAAGCGAAATTTTCCTGTGTCTCGACTGGATTATGAAAGGAAATGTAGATACTAGTGAATTTGTGATATTGTAATGTTGGCTGACAAAACTGCTTCTTTTGTTATAATCGAAATAGAAAGTTCAAGCCAAACAGTATATCATCTGAAAAATTTCATTGAAAAATGGAATACGTCCAGGGTTGTTAGCAAAATTATTTTCTTCATTTCCCTCCTAGATAAAATTCTTCAACTTTCATTTATGAGGCTGATGCAATCTGTAGAACTAAATATGAAAGCCATTATGGACCTCATAGGTGTTAATTTAAAGCAGTTAATTAACATGCACATCTGTAGCACAAGAGCTGGTGAAAACTGATTGCAATGGCTATGGTGTAAGTATCCCAAATATATTTTTGCGAATTAAGATGGCAAGTGACGAGGTGTTGGCACAGAGGACTGGAGGGACGAACAATCTCGATTAAAACTTCTAGGATATGAAAACAAAATTATTTGAGATGATACGGAGGAAAAGGGCCTGGCAAAGAAAAACTTTGTCATAAAATCTTGTGTTTTTTATTTGATATTCCGAAAGTACCTACTGAGAAGACTACACGGTGATTTATTTCGTGTTTTTGAAGCTGAAATCCGGGACAAGTCCGCTTTTAAACAGACCCAAAACCTGAAGGAACTTCAAACGCGCCGGAATGGCGGGAAAATTAGGGAACGTACTACGGCAGTTAAATCGCTATTGTTTCTCATTTTCCAGCATGTCTGTTAAAATAAATCGTGTTTCAATGTGGATTTGTTGCTTGCTTACGACGGATAATGTAAATGAGATTAGATCCTTTGATTTTGAGGATATAGTTCGGACTTTTTCATAAATGAGGAGTAGAAAGACACTTGACGAAAGTCGTGGAAACCCGCACTTGCTTCTGATTGGTGCCGGATGACAACATTTGGTTCGGCGCGAAACCGGGGCGTTTTAAATTTGCGAAAAAGTTACGCATTTTGAACTGCATATTTCTCGGTTTCTGAGTTACTTTTTCCCGTTTTTGATTTCGCGCATCGTGTTCTACGCTACATTTTCTTTTCGATCAATGTTTTTACGAGTCAAAATTCGTTCATGGGTCAGTGATCCATTGCGAGCTAGCGAATTTTTGTTTTCTTGGGTTCAGTTAGGTCCCCTGATGTCCCAAAAAAAGGCCGCGGAATTTGGAGGAGAGCTTCCCGATTTAGGGAGGGGGGAGGGCAGAAAATCGGTTTTTGCTAAATATCTCGGAAAAAAGGGGGGGGGATGCAAAATAGGGATAAATGTCATGACATCGATTTCGTTCCTGAAAAAATTTCCTATGAGAAGCATGTTCAATTTTCTTTATAAAACACACCCCTCTCTTCTCAAAACCCGATTGATTGGTCTCCTAAAAATTACCCTGAAATGCCCCTTCTCGATGGTTTCTCGAAAGAACCGACACTAAAGACCGACAAACATTTGGACCGAGTTTAACAGAGAGGAACCAAGCCACATCAGCTATTGTCAAATTTAACTGGGCAATACAATTTTTTACGAGAGAACGTTTGTGCAGATTCCTTAGAAGTTTTTAAGGCACATGCTTCAAACCATGGAGAATTTTCACTGCGATTTCCACGGAAATCCGCAGAACCGTTTTCAAGTAAAAAATTAAATTGCCCAATTAAATTTGGCAATAACTGATGTGGCTTGGTACCATTCTGTTTAACGCGGTCCATTTCGAAAACAATACTGTCATGTTGTTTTCCCTCATTAAATTTTGACGAGGAATGGTCATAACAGTTTCTTGGAGGATGCCCCGGGACCTTTCAAAAACGGCCGCAAGTATGCGGAAAGCGACACGGGAGCCTCAAGAGAGCTCCTCGCGGCGGTCGGGCCATTAGGCCTCTACTCTCTAATCGAAGCTGCAAAGTCATTGAGTGCAAAGTGGGGGAGGACAGTTGTTTGGCTCTAGTTTCTGATGTTAAATTGAAAGTTAAAAAAATGTATCCTTAACCAAAAACTTCCTTGAACCTTGTATCTTACGCCTTAGGACAGTCGACACATGAAGCAAGCCCCTCGCACCTCCACCGCTTATAGATTCGCGCGTCGGAAGGAGGGGTAGGTACGTTACGTATCGATAAGGGCTGTTTTAATGCTTATCTTATTTGAATTTCCTCAGCTGTGCAATTTTTTGCTCATTTTTTGAATATTTTATGGAATTTACCATGATTGGGTCATTTCCGATATCTCTTTGCCTAACATGGGTCTAAACTCTGAGGGCAGATTTTGCCGAAAAATCCTCGTTCATCGGCGTTCGACCGGAAAACCGCGGTCCTCAGAGTTCAACCCCATGTTTTAGACCAGTATTATACCAGGCCAGTATTAGACCCGAAAAGAGAACCGAAATGACTAAATCATGGTGAATTCCGTAAAATATATACCTTCAATAAGTAAACCCCCTCCTTTGTCGTTAATATTCCATTTGTAAATCAAGTGGATATTTTTGGAGAGCTTTGGAAGAAATTTTGCAAGTCCTTGTGTTAAAATTGAAGGACATTCATTGTTTAAATGCACCTTAGAACCTCTTTCTTAACTGCCGACCATAACGAAATCGAAGGCGGCAATTTCGAACCCTTTCATTTCGAGTGAGTAACTCACTTAGGCTAGCTATGCTCCTCCACTTTGTGACTATCAAGTATCTAGTCCCTTAACTAGATTCAAAAGTAGGCTTTATGAACTTGAAAACATTCGAAGACCCTCCAAATTGGCAAACATTTCCATGGTAGAAAAAATCACAAAGATCGAGAGCTTTCATCTAGGAATCTCAAGTGCCCCCAAACGCACCCACGAAAACTTCTATTCGAGGATTTTCGATTAAGTTTGTGTTCCAAGACACCATGTTGAAGTAAGGGGCTGTCCAAAAATTATGTAATGCACTTTTGCCGATTTTTAGACCCTCCCCCCCCCTTCCCTACGGCACTCGTAAGGCTAGCCTGGACCCTCCCTAAATAATTATGTAAGGCTGGCCAGACCCATCCCCCCTTTTACCGTTTAAATTCATAATTTAATGAAAAATGGTGTTGAAACAAATCGACATTGTTTTAAACATTACTAATCGCTGGTAGGAGATCATAAAGAATAACAGTTGTATTGAAAAAATAACAAATTTTTAAATTCAAAAAGTTCAAAAAAAATTACATTTTAACAAAAAAAAAAAAAAAAAAAAAAAAAAACATTAAACGTCTAAAAACACCGAAATTTGGGCTACTTAGCCAATCTTTAAATTAACGAAATTCGGAAGAAATAAAATCTAAAAAAATAAAATTTTGACAAACAAACGTTTTTTTCCCTCTTTCTCAATAATAAGCGTTTGGTTTATGTAAGGCAGCGCTTGACCCCTCTACCCCCTCCTCTGTAAGGCACCTCTTGAGCTCCTCCCCCTAAGTGCCTTATGCAATTTGTGGACGGCCCCTAAATATGGGTCCTGATATTTAAAAAAAACTCTAAACATTTCCGAGTATCTAATTTCTTATAATGGAAAAAAGGAACACATCTAGACTTATCAGCACATGGAAGTTTC
The DNA here is from genome assembly GCF_918797505.1 of Bemisia tabaci. Classification (NCBI taxonomy): domain Eukaryota; kingdom Metazoa; phylum Arthropoda; class Insecta; order Hemiptera; family Aleyrodidae; genus Bemisia; species Bemisia tabaci. Next base: position 90,053,821 of record NC_092793.1, on the reverse strand, counting down.
TAGGAATCTTCTCTTTTCTTCTTCTAGACTTCTCTTCTAGAACGGCCTTAGTGGTAGAAATTGAGTGGGAATAACTTCTTTTGTTTCCTGAGAAAAATTTGTTCCCCCTGCCTTCCTTTCCGTCGCAAAACAATCCAATCAGATGAGTTTTACATGGTACTATATGGGCGGAAAGGAGCACGCATTCGGCAAAACCTCAATATTAGGAACAGAAAGGACTTTAATAGGCAAGCAATACCTGGTTGCCTCATGTGATTTTAGCTGTAAAATCCGAAAATTACTTTAGTTTTTCTCCATCATGCACGGATTTTCTGGAAAACCATTGTTGACCAGTGTTATTGTCGGATAAGAAAACTAAGGTTCGTTAATTGTTCAGGCAACACAGGTGATCTAGGTGCAGAAGAAGGGCGCTATCTTCACACTTGCGATTGAGATTTCAAAACAGTTCATCCAGTTGATCAACATACATCTCTAGGAAGGTTTAGTGACGAAAGGATCATCAAAAGTATGGAAGAAATTTTCTAGTACATTGAAAATTCATCGGAATGCCTTTTTGAAATGGCGGAACTTTTACACAAAGTGAAAAATTTTATTCCTGCCGGAAAGACTACCATTAAGCACCTTACAGAAAAGTATTAAGATATTACTTACTATAATTTTGTCTTTGTATGGTAAACATTTCTCTTATAGCCTTATTTTTTTTTCTCCTCTTTCTCGTTTTCTCAATCTAAAAAATAAGGTTAGGTATGACAATATTTTTTGATTATGTTCTATGATACTTGTTGAATAAATATTTTTATCCATGACAACGATAAAATACTTGCTTTGCAGCATCAATTAATGAGAATTATGAGGACCCAGTAGTCCAACCGCTGCATGGAGCCTCCTGGAGGCGCGACGGCCCATGTCGCACTCTGCATACTTGCGACCGTTTTTGAAAGGTCCCACGGCGTACCACAAAAAACTGTTAGGACCATTCCTCTTAATTTAATGAGGAATAACATTATGACCGTGAGTAAGTAAGTAAGTTAGGGCCGGGCTGACCGGCGAGGCGCCCTCAAGGGGCCAAGGCAACTGGCAGGAACCCTGCCGTCGCGTCGTGCACCCCGAAGTTGGACAGTGCTCATCAACTACGTACTATTGACACATTCTGTTTACTCTTTGTTCCCGCAAGGCTCAGAGGCCGTCCGATAGCCAACGGTAAGTCTTATCAAAGACTGTGGCAGACGCGTGCAGCACGGATTTTCGGAGCACGGCCATGCCTCCAACGAGTTGGACTAGGTTGTTTCAATCTCCACTGATAGGTAGCTCTGGCAGTCGCGCACACTAGGAGTGATCACCGATTTTTTCACAACCCAGTCGAACAGCTCAGACTTATTACTTACTGGGTGACTATGTCCCCCTTATACCCAGTTACCTCGAAGAATCAGTGTTGGAATGGCATAGTCATCCAAGATCACGATAGTCACCTCCATGGATTGAACGCGGGACCTCAGTGTTGGCAGCATACCACCTTGACCACTACACCACTCAGGCTGACTGCATAATGACAGAATTGTTTTCGGTCTTGAGTGTTGGTTTTTCCGAGAAACCACCGAGAAAGGACATTTCAAGGTAATTTTAAGGAGAAAAATCAATCTGGTTGAAAGGGGGGAGGGGTGTGTTCTAAAAAAAAATGGAACATGGTTCTTATGGGAAAGGACCCCGCACACCTCTTATGGGAAGCTGCACCACGACCGATTGCCTTCTGACTTATGTATTTCGATTCTCCTCAAAAGGCTGATTAAAAGTTATAATTGCGCCAACTTTCTACGATGCACCGTTTTCGCAAAAAATCAAAGCAAAGATTCAATTATTCGGCGAATATGAATAAAAAAGAACAAAGCATTTGAGGACAGGCCCGATGTAAATAAGGAAAAAACGTAGCGCGAGTCCGTCTTCGTATCTGTACCTGCCGACTCAGGGGCTATCTCCCTCCCGCACTCGCCCGGTAGACGTTCAGACTCTCCTGTTCTTATGCTCCTCAAGAATCTGATTTGGATGGTCGAGCAAAACGGCGTACGGAATCTGAGATAAGACTGCCGCTCGGTGCGGGAGTCCCCATGATTTCCTTGTTGACACACAGCCGCTTATCAATCGAGCACTGAAATGAGGAATCTTTCTAGCTTTTTATCACCGAATAATTGAATCTTCTCTTTGATTTTTTGCGAAAACGGTGCATCGTAGAAAGTTGGCGCAATTATAACTTTTGATCGGCTTTTTGAGGAGAATCGAAATACATAAGTCAGAAGGCAATCGGTCGTGGTGCAGCTTCCCATAAGAGGTGTGCGGGGTCCTTTTGTCAGGAACAAAATCGCTGTTATGACATTTATCCCTATTTTGCGGGGTTTTTTTTCGAGATATTTCGCAAAAACCGATTTTTTTGGGCCATTTTGGGCCCTTCCCTCCCCCCCCCCCCCAATCGGAAAGCTCACCTCCTAATCTCGCGGACTTTTCTTTGGGATAACAGCGGACCTAACTGAACCCAAAAACACAAAAGTTGGCCGCCTTGCAATTTTTCTTTGTTTACATCGTGCCTGGACTATTAACAAACTGGGGGATCATTTTAAGGATCTTTAGATGGAAAGGGGCCCAGAGTTTCGAGACAATAGCACAGAAGACAGAATAGTTAGCAACTTGGAGATTCATAATTCTGATATAATTGAAGCGGTTAAAGAGCTAAAATATGGCAAAGCACCAGGTCCAGGAGGAATTTCTTTCAAGTTGGTTAAAAGCGGGACTGCCAAGCTCTTAAAGTGCCTCAGTAAATAGAAGCAACAATGCATCAGGGGTGACGAGGTACCAAGAGAGTGGAAGGACTTCTGGATTAGGGCCATCTGCAAAAATGAGGGGAAGAAAAATTACTGTAACAAGTACCGGGGGCTCTCAGTGACCGGGACAGTACGCGCAGTGAGGGAAAGGGTACTGAAAGCGAAGATCAAGGACTGTGTGACATGAAGTAGAGGAGCAGATTGCAAGAGAGCTGACAGGTCCAAGATAGATCAGCTGTTGGTTATTGTCCTCGATATTGAGAAGAAAATTGCCGTAGCTTAGGAGCTGCATTTAATTTTTGTGGATTTCCAGAAAGCGTATGACTGTGTGCCGGCGTTGGTACAGCTTTGGGAAACCTTAGAAAAATCGAACTTTAACAGAGGGTTAATTGACACTGTCACGCGATTTTATGACGGGAGTTTTTCAAAAGTTAAGTGTCAAGGGGAGTTGTCAGGGGGATTTTATGTGACCAAGGGTTAAGAACAGGGATGTTGTCTGTCGCCGACATTATCTAAAATATATCTCGAGTGCGTGCTATGAGAATGGAAAAAGGAAATGTTCTGGTATGGGTGTCCCCTTGGGTGATTTTAAAACTCTGTTCAGTCTGTACTTTGCTGATGACCAGGTGGTGATCGTTCAAGATCAAGATGACGCTGCGTACATGATGCGTAAGTTGGTGGCGGAGAAGTGACGTGAAGCTTAGAAGTCGGTAGATCCAAATCTGAGAAACTGACTCTGGCAGATGATCAACAAAGCATTGAGTTGGAGGATGGAAAACAGATAAGAGGCTGTGCAGATTATAAATAGTCGGGAGTACGGTTGGCCCTTGATGGAAGGACGGATCAGGCAATTAATGAAAGAAACACTCTAGCAAGGAGGGCTATAGCTATGGTAAATGGAATCCTCTGGGATCAGTGAATTTCGAAGGACAACAAAAGGAGAATTTACAAATCTGTAGTTCATAGTATTTTAATGTACTATGATGAAGTAGTAATAAAGTTTGGTAGCTGAAGAAATGGATAGGGTAGGTGGGGGTAAGAGTACGCACGGGGTAAAAGCACGCACCGCGCTTTTTTCACGTGCTTTGTTTGAATTTATGATTGCACCGGGTGTTTGTTGTTGGCAACATTGAGTTTCACTTGTTGACGAAGTTTTGTGTGAAGTGGATGTGTTTTGACGGAATTATGAGGCAAGTTCACTTTTCATGCGAAAAGATCGACTTTTTTAGTATTTGTATTGTTTGTTGTGAGTAAAATAGTAGATAGAGAAAATCTGACAGGCACTGTTTCAAAGTGTTATAGTGTTGGCTTTAATAATCCGTGGTTGTTTTCACACCTTGGGCCTTGGGCTCAAAGTTTTAGTTTATGTTGTCCAGTGTTTACAAATGGGGCAAGAGTACGCAGCCAGAATGGGGCAAAAGTATGCACCCAAAAGTGGGGCGTAGTGGGGGAGGGGGGTATAGGAACTTCAAAATAGAAGATGTACTAGGCAACTTAGTAAGTATCTTCATACATTTTTATGCTCCTTTGTTTAATTTGGGCAATTAAACTTTTTTATTTTCCTGTTTAAAAAAAATTTACTTCGAAAATTCTTTGGGAGCTTGTTGAGACTGAATTATTTGTTTTTTTTTTCCACAGTAAAAGTGGTTAGGCACTATTGGCACCCTGTAAGACCAGTTTCAGTCGTTTTCCGTGATTTAATAGCGATTTGGAGCCCAGGAGATGTTTTTAAAAGAAAAATTTCACCTGCTTACTTTTGCCCCACTAAATGGGGCAAAAGTACGCATTTTCAATTTTTTCAAAAAATTCGTCACGGCCATAGATTTTATTTCTAAATTCGGACAACGCAGGGCATTTGTGCGCAAGACCTTGCAGTAGGTGCCTGACCACTTTTCCCGCCTTAAAAGTCGATTCGGTCACGAAAATACGGGAAAAACCAAAAAATGCGTACTCTTATCCCCACCTACCCTACAGAATTTGCTAGGAGCAACGGAGATGGATTTCTGGAGGAGAAATTTCCAGGCAAGGTCGGGTTCGTAATGATAGAATGTGTCAGATCACAGAGATCGAAAATTACATCGTGTTCGACGTCATGACCAAACAGTTTTACCGTCCTTTTAACAGGATGATGGAAGAGAAGTAGCCAAAGAAAATGCTTGATTGGGTTCCTTGGAGGAGGAGACGAATGGGGCGCCTAATGAAAAGACGGGAACAGGGGGTTTTAAATTAAATGAGGGAGTGCCAACTCCCTGACAGTTTGTGGGAGAACCGAGTAGTGTGGCGGCTAGGCATCGCAGAGTGCCAGAGAGCGCTGTGAAAGTAACTTTTATGAATGTAAGTAATTCATAACTCATTTTTAAGGAATATAAATTACTTTGAAGACCCTTTAGCCATTTCTCTTGGTAAGTCACCCTTTGCATTTTATGACTGCTGATAGGGCTTTGGGTTTAATTGGTGTTAACATTTTATCAGCCATCACATATTCAATTCCGTTAAAATTTCACTCCCATCGACAAATTATCAAAAAGTCGACATTTTCTAAAATGTTCAAGAATAACGGAGTAGGGACATATTTGCTTTGAAGATGTAAGATCAAGGGCATAGACTAAGAGAAGAAACTTACGGAAATGCAGCCATCGTTGCCAACTTGATGAATAATTCTTTTTGAGACCCCTTCCGCGATGAGAAGTCATGAGGCTGCGGTAAACGATTATTGTCACAAAACAAATTTGGTTGACAGATGTAATCTTGCGAGACAGCAGTGAGATCAGATTTATTGCTTACAATCATGACAGGTACATGACTACCGACAAAGTATTTCTGAAATGGCAAATAGAGACAAAATATCATGTTATTGAGGTCTAATGACTAGGAGCGGTAGCGACCCCGTCAAGCCTACAGAGATCTCTAACAACGAGAATGGGAGCCGCTACTGTATCTTACACGAACCCCTTCAACTTTTGCGTTATTTTGAGATATCTCCGCAAAAACTTAATGAAACTCAAAACCCTTTGCACTCTGGCAAGCATATTTTATTCCTCGCCTACAGGCGAAATTTGGAGCTAGTTCATTACGCAGTTAATTAATAATCCCTAATTTACTGCCGTTTTTTGGCCACTCTTTCAAATCACCCGCGCCGTATCACATTCGTGCCTCGGAATTTTGACTTCAATCGGCCATCCACATTAAATATAAATGTGCTGCAAACATTTATGAAAATCATTGCAACTCATTTCAAAAGGTTTAAACCAGTGCATAGCCATCATTCCTTGAATTTAGAACGTGTTTTTGCATTATTAATTTTAAGAAAGTTCAACTGATCAAAGTCGTTGTTTCATTCAATTCACGACTATTCACGACGCACCGCCAGTGCTGCCAGTGTCATGGCGTCAGTTAGCTGCTCAGTGCTCTGTCACTGCTCCATGTAAATTTGTCTTGAAAAATTGTCTGAACCCTTGGAAAGAATCTCATCATCATCTTTAGAATAATAAATAAGTAGCTATTATTCTATTTCATCAGTGAACAGAGTGAATCAAGTGAATCCCGGCCGGTGAATTCTGAATCACGACCCTCTTTTCCACGCTTGGAGAGAAACTGACATTAAAACATAGATTTGCGTTAATCACTCATTTTCCGATTTGTTGGTTTACCTATTAACAACTGGTTTCTAAGAATTTTGAATTCCCTGCCGTCGTGACTTCGTGCCGGATAGCTAGTTGACGTCACAGTCAAGTCAATTCAATTAATGTGTCTTTTTGCTTTTAGGTTATCGCGAGATGTAAACATACCTACACAAACTAAACTAATAAATAATTTACTGTTGTTATTTCGAAATGCAAACTAAATCATACAAATGAAACTTCCCTTTATTGTTCACTGCTATCTCTGAACTTGGTCTCTACCTTTATTACCGTGCTACAAGTTCTGTGTACCTTCCTCCATCTGTGGTTCATTTGTTCGCAAGCAAAACTGTAAGTGCCTATGACAAGTGAATTTTAGTACCCTTATCCCTGCGGAAATCTGTTCGATGTCAAAAAATCCTAGTAATCTGGTTTTGAGCGAGACCCATATCAAGGATTTAAAGGCAGCGTCAGTAGTTTTAGCAACAAATCTATGCCGAGTCGGATGCCAAAATTCTACTTAAGGTATGTGCTGAACTATTTCAATGTGTGTTACTTAATATCAGAAGCAATATTTGCTGAACCATGCCAAACCACAGTGACCATGCAAAATCTATCAGCAGCCTGAATGTTGAATTTTTTTGTTTGTCATCACGACATAGATGACATAGGTTAAAAGGCGGAGCGAGATTAGTCGGCTATGTCTTATCGATGCTTTGACGTGCCTTTGTCAGGTGGAATGGATGGCATACTGTCGGAAACTTGAGAGGTGCCGGTAGCTTGTCGTTAGTTCAACACGACATAGGCACGACAAAGCAGCGATAAGACATAGCCAACCAATCCCGCTCTGCCTTTTAACGTATGTCATCTATGTTGTCCCGACAAACAAAAAATTTCAACAATCAGGCTGCTGGCTACTCTATCTTCAAACCCTTTAGAACACTCTAATTGTGTGTTGTGATTGTAACGCAAATTATCACGATAGTGCTCAAACCATAGTATAGTTTCAGAGAAGGCGTATGTTGATAAATACATGCTAGTTATAAAGGTTCATTCAAGAAATTTGCATTGCAATTTTCAAGTTTCTTTGTCTTTCCTTGCTCCCATAGAATATTATAAGCAAAGGCGATCTCCGCGGACATTGCTACTATAGCTATTGAGTCTCGAAGCAAATAGCGGATGGGGCAATGTATTTGCACTGAACGGAAGGAATTTAAGTGATACTCTATACTACACACTGCTAAGATCTCTATTCTTACTCACTTTGATTTAATATGCTGCTGAGTGAGTAATTGAAATGTAAACACATCAGAGCTCAGCGCGCGAATGGCACATATGTTACGGGCAACGTAGGGATGTAGCATCTTCGACGGTGCCCAGACATCCTCGATGGTGCCCATACCTACATATACTATGGAAACGCATACCTATCTCCAGATTTTCTCTTAGTAGCTACATTCTGTAGGTGGGACCTAGGAGGTTTATTAGCGTAAAGTTTATTTTGAACTGTCCAAGGCGGTATTACTTAAGGATGCACTTCAAATTTAAGAGTTCAGCGAATGAAATTGCTTGCTTCTTTCTCTATAGGTATCTTTATGGATTGGAGGGGGAATTTACCTATGGGCCTTTCAGCTTAGTTGCTCATAAGAGTATTTTGGTAGTTTTTACTTCACTTGCCTAACTTTACGATCAAAGATTTTTGTGCTCACAATACTCTGAGTAATCTGATGTTCGTAATAAAACTGTGTTAACTTACTCATTACACATTACCTGCTCTCCAAATTTTTAACAATAAAATTTTTGTGGCCAGATTCTTCAGGAATGTTTCCAATTTCAAAATACCTAAGGGCTTTCTGTTTCTCATTAGAAAAGTAGATAAGTCAGTGGAAGTAGTTCATAAGGATCATCATAGCAATGTGTCTTTTCAGTTTTAAGTACATTGTTTAAGTAAACTATTTCATTTTGAATAAATAAGGACTCTGACATTAGAATTTTCTTATGCTCATCTTTGAAGTATTTTTTAGCCTTTCAAAGCTTACTGATATCATTGACTTTCAATGACTTCATTTGTCAATATGTACATCCAAGAATTCACATGACTGCTAGCCTTTGACATTCATAACAACCTACGATTAAAATAAGGTAACTGCTCCAACACATATAATGTGCAGGAAAAAAAATTTCTTGCAAATTATTTGCTAAGGATATTTTATTTAATTTTGTTTGAGAGATTTACCTCCTCTAAATTTTTTGAGAAAATCAGTTTGATTTCAAAAGTAATTTTTTTAATTTGAAAATAAATTGGAGCACATCTTTCAAAATATATTAACTGATCCCTGTTGGAATTATTCTGTGCGGAATCAAGCAGAGGTTATTCAAAGGTAACCAACTGTAAAATTTTGGATACTCTGATTAGGTAAATGTCATTCAAACCAAAGTGGACTTTTTTTTTTTTTTTTTTTTTTTTTATTTATTTTTTTTTTTAACCTAACATAGTTTTTCAAGTCATTTCCTTAGTTTAAGCTTCACCTCATGACTCCATTTAAAGAGGATTAATGCAGGCATCATAAATGCTACCAGTATTTTATTGTGAGTGCCTGTATTCAATTTTGTTCTCCCTGTCTTTAAAATTTGGATAGAAGTATTTTTCATCTCCAGGGGAAGCATAACATCAAGAAGGAACTTTGTTTGTAATGAATCCTTATCCACCAATATTCATAGCTTAACATTTTCCTCCCTTTTATTAGGCGTCTAATGGTCTCAGCATGAGCAGAAAAACCAAAAATAACTGATATAACCACAAAAAACCCTCAAAAAGGGTAAAAATTCCGCCAAGCCTATGAGATCCTATCACAAAATTAGTAGGTATTTATCTTAACAAATTTTAAAAAAGGAGAGGGGGGGGATACTAATCTCTTGAAAATTACAGAAGGAGAAAAGAAAAGCAACTCAAATTCTGTTTTCCATTTCAAACCTCAAAATGTCGGATATCATTTGAGGTCAAGATTTTTTAAGTATAGGTACGCCCCAGAACTAGAACGAGCAAACGGGAAATTAATTCTGCTTAGAATCCCCTTCAGTTAGTCTCGGACGCAACCAGCTTACCTTTGAAGCTAGTTTGGTTGCCTGGGTCACTAATACAAGGAAAGATAATTGGATTTGCTTCCTCCGAGAAGATGGCGAGGGATAAAATAAGCAGTTCTTTTTTCAGTCTCAAACCTCACAATATTTGATATCTTTTGAAGTCAAGATTTTTTACCATCTCCTCATCTCACTTTCATTTTCGTTTTGCATTTTAGGAAACAAATTCCGCTCTTATACATCATTGAACTTTCTTTAATTTTTCGCTAATTATTCCCCTTCATTTCAGGTAGCCGCAACTTTTCTTACCTTACAATAGCTATGTAAGGAACCATTGTATAATACTTACGAGACCTTCCTCGTTTAGATCAAGAATAGAATAAATGTTTTCAATTCAGATTCTGGCACACTCTTTGAAAATTAAAAAAAGAAGTCAGGTAGATGAAGGTAGAATTTTTAAAAAGAGCCGAAAAAAATTAGCTAAAAAATAAAAAATTCTAGCGAGATGGTCCTGATACGTATCATTTGAGTGTCAGCTGCAGCCTATCTTCTTTTAGACATCAAGGTATAGCCTCAAGCATTGCAAGTAGAACAACAATGGAAGGATTACTTGAATGCTCGAAAAAACTCCTCTTAAATTCCAGCTAGCATTTTAAGCTTATGAAATTAGTTTCGTGGCAGATCCCGAGGACTTATTTAGAAATTTATTCGTTCACTTGAAATGAACGAGCTGACCGTCGAATTTATGATTTTTCCGCCTGGCGCTCACAGTAATAATTAGCCGTCCTGAATTTTGAAGGACCTAGGTGGGCGAGTGATGAAAAGGAAGAAAGAAAAATCGACTCGAACTGGTAAAAAGATGCATTTTCATTTTTCGGCAATTTTGAACCTCGCTCTACTACCCTTATTATTGGCACTACCCTTTCAGCCATACCACACCCACAAGAGTATCGGGACCGTCTCGCCATAATTTTTTATTTTTTAGCTAATTTTTTTTGGCTCTTTTTAAAAATTCTACCTTCATCTACCTGACTTCTTTTTTTAATTTTCAAAGAGTGTGCCAGAATCTGAATTGAAAACATTTATTCTATTCTTGATCTAAACGAGGAAGGTCTCGTAAGTATTATACAATGGTTCCTTACATAGCTATTGTAGGTAAGAAAAGTTGCGGCTACCTGAAATGAAGGGGAATAATTAGCGAAAAATTAAAGAAAGTTCAATGATGTATAAGAGCGGAATTTGTTTCCTAAAATGCAAAACGAAAATGAAAGTGAGATGAGGAGATGGTAAAAAATCTTGACTTCAAAAGATATCAAATATTGTGAGGTTTGAGACTGAAAAAAGAACTGCTTATTTTATCCCTCGCCATCTTCTCGGAGGAAGCAAATCCAATTATCTTTCCTTGTATTAGTGACCCAGGCAACCAAACTAGCTTCAAAGGTAAGCTGGTTGCGTCCGAGACTAACTGAAGGGGATTCTAAGCAGAATTAATTTCCCGTTTGCTCGTTCTAGTTCTGAGGCGTACCTATACTTAAAAAATCTTGACATCAAATGATATCCGACATTTTGAGGTTTGAAATGGAAAACAGAATTTGAGTTGCTTTTCTTTTCTCCTTCTGTAATTTTCAAGAGATTAGTATCCCCCCCCTCTCCTTTTTTAAAATTTGTTAAGATAAATACCTACTAATTTTGTGATAAGATCTCATAGGCTTGGCGGAATTTTTACCCTTTTTTATCATTACAGGGAAGAAGAGGATCTTATGTGTGGAAAAGTGGTTGTGAATGTGAATCATAATTTTTTATTGTGACCCAAGCCGAACAAAGTCGATAACTCATGACCAGGCCAAGAATGAAATATAGTCTAGAGTTATTTGTGGATTGATGTCTCTGATCACTCAATCAGCACACGTTTAGTTTTTCGTTTTCTTGTTAACCGAACATACATAAAATATACGTCAGGATTATTTACTTGGAGATGCACAGCTTGAAAATAAGTAGAGGATGACCTTATCAATTACAAAGTTCAGAGTTGCCACAGAATTTGGAAAATGAAATTCCCTGACACACTTTGGTGAAATTCCCTAACAAATACATTCTAGAAAGCAAATGAAGGTGATTCAACACATTTTCCCTGACATTTCCCGGTTTTCCCTGACTGTGGCAACCCTGACATTTCCGAATTTTTAATTCATTCAACAGCTCAAAGCTTCTCAACATCTATAAACGATTTTCTTGACCTCCAAGGAGAGGATGTCATAGTCAGCACAGTTTTCAGAACACTGATGAAATTTTTGCTGTGCCAAAAACTTTGAAAATGCTGTCAATTTCAACAAAAATGTCTATGTGAACTTAAACATAACTCCAGTGAAAAATTTGGAATTGATAAAGACTTACAAGATAGACTTTGGCAATGTATTCAAAAGAGCGGCTATTGCTGACATCATAAACAAGACAAGCAACATCACAGTTGACATCAGATGGACTTAGTGGTTCTCGAACATTTGTTATATCTATATCTTTTAAGATTAGAAACTTCTCCTGTCCATAGACTTGAACAGTGTTAATTGTGTACTGTGGTTCTGCTTGAGCCAAATGAGGATTAGTACCATTTTCCTGAGAAATTTAAAAAAAGGATATTGTAAGATAAAAATGAAGAACTTTTTAGTCACAGCAATGAAACAAAATTGATTGAGCAAGATCAGTACAGAGATAATGTCATTCAAGAATTGGTGAAAATCCTTGTAGAGTCAAAAAAGAAACTTGTTCCCTTCATTATCGGCAGTTTCCCTAGTCGGTCTCAAAACTCTGAGCGAAATATTTACCTGAGTATAAACAACTAGAGAGAAATAAAATCTGAAAATGGAACGACAATGTGTAACTTGCTCAGAAATTTATCTATTCGTTTTAATAATATATGAGATAAAATAATAGATATAGACGTTTCCCCCTTTTTTGACACTGGTTAAATTCCAAACAACCTTTATATAAGTGCCATGATTGATAAGCATTCAAGCGCTTGCCCTTGGTGGAAAATCGACAACACAAATTGTGAACATGGTAGATTTGTGACAGCGCCTGGAGAGTGTGACATTTTTACATTGTTTCAAATGAAGAAAAATTGGTTATTTTGCACTAAACATCAGCGCCGCCGAACTGCAAAGTTGTTTACATCCATCGCGAAGGAGGTCATGTCAAATTGTCACTGAATTTTATATCATGTTGTCGTAATTCTTATGCGCAGTTTTTTGTTCTTGGCTGCCAGAATGCTCCTACAAAGGTGCCAAATAAGTTAATATGTGCCTGAAGGAATCAAGTGCGTGAAGGAAAAGCCATGATGATTTTTTAAGGTTTTTCCATTTAAAGCCCGAAAATTTTCTGTCACAAGTGAACATGGATACCATTTTTTACGGAGAACCGAAATCATTTGGGAACTGAAAAATTTATGGTGACGTCCTAAAAACTTGGTGGCGAGTGGTCACAGTCGGCATGAAGTTAGCAATTTATGATGTCTGGTTGCATGTGCTCAGTCAATCAAAATTGTTTATTCCATCTTAGAGCTTCGAGCTTGATTTTTTATCCTTTCAAGTGAATTTCGAACATTTGAAAGGTAAACTTCGTCTTCCACGTGAAAAATTCAACGGGATTTTTCAATGACTATTTGCGTTGCAGGATCTTGCAAGCGCCCCACGGGACATATTAAAATATAATAGGATTATTTACATTGGGAGTTCTAGAAGAAGACACAGGAATAATAGTTTCAGAGAGGTAACAAATTAAATGTTTCATAGAGGTTTACACAAAATTAGGTGAGGGAGAAGAAAGTACAACAGCAGCGGAAAATACTAGGGGGCCATGTCCCCTTGCCGCTATGCGGCCCGACCCCCACAGGGTGATTCGCGCTTTCTTAGGCCTGCTTCGACATAAGAACGACCATAAAAAATGAAAAGATTTTCATACTCAACCCTTATTTGTCCAATATTCTTCTGGCCGAAAGCAATTGGACCAATAAGAATCGAATAAGAAAATTGGCATTCATTTTAAACTTCAAGCCAAGACTGAAACGTAACAGAACGGAGCGTTTCGTCGCTTTTGGATAGTCTGTGGCGGCTAGCCACCACTCCTCCAACCAGCGCAGCTCATTGGCTGTAGCCTGACACTGTCGGGGCTACGGCTACATATAGCCGCGAGCTCATCTCTCAGCTCACTCCGCGCCCATCAGTCACACAGGACTCACGTCGCACAGCATCCAGCGGAGCTCATGCGATCGGCCAGCTTGCCCCTTTCCAACAGCCCTGTTTAGGGCCACCACATGATGAGCACCTCTCATGGCTTAGTCCATAAGTCTGTACAAAAGAGGCATACCTTCCATTTGCTTACCTTACCCAACTAACGTCAGACAAATATTCAACATTTCCCGCTATTATTTATGGGCGGGAATTTTAAATTTTGCCCCTCTTCCTAAGCTCCCTGATCTACTCTTATATAAAAAAAACCTGGGTCCTATATTCAATTTCTGATTACAGTGGGCTCATCTAGGGGCTATCACCAGTCGATAACTGCTAAAATCATGGAAATTGGCCTAGTAGGAAGCTCAAACAAACTGGGACAAAAAATAAAAATTTACATGGTTAAAATGGGAGAATTCGCAACTTTAACAGGTAATATACAAAACTTGGGTCAAATTTTCAAAATATGAATACATCAAGCTTATCTAGAGACAAGTGCCTGTCAATAGCCTCAAAAATCATGAAAATCAGCCAGGTAGAGCGCTGAAACTAAGTGATACCAGATATACAAATTTAGGACATTTCAGAGCTTGTAGTGTAGAAAAAAGAGGACTCTCATGATCTACTAAGGCGACTCCTTTCACTTCTTGATAGACATTGTGACTAATCAATGCCCTGCTTATCACATTAAATCCGTGACTTAGCATAAAACCACTTTTGAATTTGAAAAGTATTTCGAAATTTCGAGAAACAGTAAATAAAACAGAGTTTCGTACAAATACTTACTGCGCTTGTGACACCAATGTGACTTCGACAAAGCTCCGTTTTTCCGGCAGACTTTGCCCCAATCACATGACAAACATACACATTCCTGGTTGACTGCTTCTTTAATAGGTCTAACTTCTTCTCACGGGTAACTGAAAAAACACAAGAGAAAAGTTCCTATGAAACAAGCTGTTTCAGTATAAAATGAGGGAGGTATTTCCACACTAGTCACGTAATTAATAGTTATAAAAAAAATTATTAACGCACTTACGGCGACTTTCTGTGCCGGCGGCCGCGTTTTGAGCTATCATCATCATCAGTGCGAGTGATGTGTCCTCTCAGATTTGTCGGACTTTTTCCGGGAAATTTATAAAATCCCTTGCTAAACTTGTCAAAAGATCTATATCGGCCTTACAAAAAGGTCTGCGAAAGCTAGAGGACAGGAGCATGCGCATCACATCAAAAATCGCGAAATTACAAGATCAGCAGTAACAGCGCTTTTGGGAGGAGGACCGCTTTAATGCCCCCAAACTAATCCTGGTGAAGGAAGTCCGTGCTTCTAAAAAACGGCACATTAGGTAGAACATCTTTATTTACAAAAATAAAGAGAATTGTTATAACTTAGAAATTCCTCCGCCAAACACGTTATTTACCGCCTTGAAATCTGGCAGCCAGGACAACAGAGGTCCAGAGCCCGAAAAATTGGAGAAGATATATCAGTCGCAACAATGAGTCCTAGCTCAAAACGTTTCACAAAGAAGAAAGAAAGAAGCAGAAGAAATTCTACAGCGGCTCAAAGTACATGCCTGGACGCCATTTTAAATGGCAGCCATCTTAGATCAGCCACCATTTTGGAAATGCCGCTTCGACTCAAAACTCTTAAAATATCATCTAGTTTGACCTCCCAAAATGGCAAAGCTAAATCACGATTTAAAGCATTTGGCCCTTTTTTGGCACTAAGCCAATGTACTAAATGGGGATTTACAAAATTATTGTCTCTAATTGAGTTGATTTTACCCAGCGGCCTCTATGGACAAACCGATTAGAAACCACTGTTTTTCCTTGTTCCTAGAGGGTCTTTAAGAATACATGGGAAAAATACCCAAACTTTTTTCACAAGGCTAACCAATCCCTCTTATATTAAGCAGAATTGTACTTTAAAAACCATTTTAGACTGAATTGACGGTTAAAAGGGACATAACTGCTCCTTGACTGCATTCCTTTAAGTTAAAGCTGATGATTGCAGTTGAAGTAAGGTACCTTGTACAGCTGTCAGTTGCGTTTCTCTGTCGTGATGATACAAATAGCCAAAATACGCTAAATATTCAAGAGTAGTTTCCACATCGAACATGGTTGTCAAAGTCCAATAACACAGCCATCCGTGTTGATTCAACCAACCCTGTAATTAAAGATAGGTAAAAGGCTACTGATAACGTATGAACTGTTTTCTATTGTTTCTGATGGTGTTAACCAATTATTAGTTCTACCAAAGTAGTATTTCGAAGTTAGAATGTAAATAGTTGAAAACGGTAGGTACTGAAAATAATGTTTCAAATTTAACAGTACAAATAGAATAACTCCTCCACACATGGCGTAGGTAACAACTGAATGATCGAAAATTAACTACAGAAGGTACTTTTTGAATCAAAGACGGTGCAGAAACTTCTGATCACTGCCCCAAATTCGATTAGTCTTCTCCCCATTTTTAACTCAAATTCATCATCGCTTCCCCTGAAGACTATAAAAAAAATTATTTCTTCAATTTTCCTAAGACAAGATCTTGAAAATTGCATCACTTTCCATTCTTTCCAGATATCTTGATGAAATCCATAAGACACTTGCTGAAGAGGTGATAGAATTTATTATTTATTGTTTCGTTGTGCAAGATTTGACTTAGCCATCTGCAGACTTATTGTTGAAATTAAAAGACAAAGAGAAAGTGGAGCAATCCTATTGATTGAAATAAGGGGTTGTTATAGACTAAGGGGAACATTAAAAGACTGACTACATGGTTTTCATGGGTTGCCATTGGTTAGTCTAATACTTGGTAAAGGGGCCTTGTCCCTAGACTACACCTGAAAGAGTTTCTTTTGCACAATGTGCATGAAAGCTACCTACAGAGCGCAGGCATGGCTACAGCTGCTATGAGCTGGGTTTTCTAATCAGCGGCATCAGCTGATAACTAATAACTGAACTAAACGAAATTCTCTATCTGACTCAAAGAACTTGCCGAGATCCCACTCTATCTGGCGGGCTGCATATTCCCGAACCCCGCGTGAAATGTGAAATCCAGGTTAGACCCTGACCGCAGCTCCCTGTGCGAGTTTATGAGACTCCTCGGCAGCGACTAAAGATCACTTTATTTGAATGAAAATTGACCAAGTTATGACACTTTTAATACAGATTGTAAGAAAATACCCTACCGTTTTTATCAACTTGTTTATTTTGGTCTTACTCATCAAACTTTTCCGGTGATCTTTCACCAATGAAAGCAACTTGGCAACAAATGCTAATTGGTTTTTTTTATTCAGAGGGCATGGTTTATTAGCACTTTGTAACGGATAAAACCACAGTGGACAGCAATTATCATTCCAACGTTCTGACGGATTTTCGCAAGCACGTCTTGCGAAAACGTCCGCAATTGGCAGAAATGATCCAATAGGACAAAGCGCGTCCTCACCCCTCGAACGCCATCATCAATTTTATGTTAAAGAATGGAGTTGAGACTACCCGCTGTACAGCCCCGATTTCGCTCCATGTGACTTTTAGTTGTTCCTGCAATTAAAGAAAGCTCTTTGCGGCAAGCAATTTGAATCAAAGGATGCAATCAAGAACTGAGTCCAAGCATTCTTGTGATTCAGTGAATATGTAAAGGCGGTACCTTTTAGTTGTAAGGAAATAACGCATGGTACTTTGACAGTACTTAGACAGCATATTACCTCCATGGCCACTTCTCAGCTACATTAATTGCAGCAAAACCTCAAAAAAACCATTAGAAACTTCAAAAGAAATTTGGTCCCACGTTTATCTTATAATTCACTGCAATTTCCAAAATTTGCCCTAACTTGTCGAAAAATTTGAAATAATGTAGAAGTATTCAATAAATGACAACAATAAAATTTAGACTTTTCTTTTCTTTTCATGAAATTAAAACAATAAACCTTCTAAGTGCAAAACTCTGAAAGAAACAAATCAGAAAGTACTAATTTTTTTGGCTACCAGAAGAAGAGGGAGGGGGTAAGGGTGGGTAAGGTTGCCTCCTCCTTCTCAAATTCAAGAATGCTTTTAGCAGTAATGGTGTTTCGTCAATGTAACTTCCTCAAAATCTTAAAGAAGATATGAAAATGTGTTTATAATGAGAGGCTCCTAGATCTGAGGAGACTGGTGAGAGGAGGGAGAGATTTAGAGGGGAGGGGGGCAGCTTAGGAGTGGAAAGAGAATTTGTGGCCTTGTTTATAGAAGAAAAAGTATGAAAAACATGACATTCTTCAAAAAACAGAGAAAAAGCATTGTAGCTATCAAATAATCATACATTCTCAATACCCGCCTTGCAGGCTCGGGCTAGGCATTTGTGAAATGGTTAGTCATCTAAAGGTTAAAGTACATAAGAAAGCACTAGTTTGTATTTTCATCATTGGTAATTTAGTTTAACTGCTGTTCATCGGTGTGCTCGTTCATTAAGACATGAAGGGAGGTCAAGGACAACTCCAAGTAAACCCTCGGTCCATCCAGTGTAGAAATAAGACTAAGACCCCGATTCGTCAGGCGATTCATATTGGATCGAGACTCCGGCTATGCTGGCAGCATATTCCCGGGCCTCGCAGGCCTGGGTTCGTCATTCTAAGGGTGGACATGAAAAAAAAATTGCTGTGCCTAAAAAAAAATTAGCAAAATTTTTTTTTTTCAAGAACTATGTTCTTAGGGGTTTTTGTAGAGCTATTTAAGAAGGACAGACTTCTCTGACAATTACAGCTGCCGTGGCGCGACAAATAAGAAGCCGCCAGGCCTCATAGACCAGGTTCGTCATCTAAGGGTTAACGTGAATTTACAATGAATTACACAATGACACATACATGAACAAAAAACCGTCCGATTGAAAACGAAACAATGATTGCTTCAATTGTTGACAAAAACTATCTTGGCAGAGCGGGCGCACTATAGCCAAGTGTCGCCGAGACATGACACGGTCCGCGTCGAGGTACACAGGACGATGCGATAAAGGCTGTAATATATGCGCTCGGCAGAGGCGCGTGCACATAGCTCCTTAGACCATTGCAGCCACCCGCTCCTACCAATGGAATCGCTCAATTTTCCCTATGACCTCCTTGTCCATGATTTTGTCTATGAATTTAAATTATCAGCCTGCAGATATTAAGATATTTACCTGTTGATTTGTGCAGACCATATTCCTTAGCTCTCCAGTCCAGGGAGGCTCAGGACATACAGATAGAAGGCTATTTAATTCCGCTGGAGAAAGCGCGGCATCATTATCCCTGTCATATTTGTCAAACAAATTAGAGAGAAATTGTTGACCTTTATGCGTCAACTCAACAGAGCAGCCCACCGGAACATTTAGACTGAAAGAAAAATTTCGTAATCTTATTCAAGAGAAACTTGGAAAAAACAAATAGAAAATTCCTAGCAGTGGCTGAGATGTAATGAGATGGAAGTTAAAGATAGTTGTTAATTCGCAAGAGAAAAAAGCTGGATGATGAAGAGAGATGAAGCAGAGATGACTGATGCACCTGATTCTTGACCTATTAATGCACCGGAGCAAAACTGATTAAATAGCCTTGCTTTTTTCACACTCATGAAAGAATGACCACACAAAAGCAGAACTGTTATCATTTGTCGTTTCAAAGTTGTGCTTTTGATTTCGGATCTATTCCTGTGCAAATTTGAATTATTTGAAATGAGTCCTAAAAGGAAATATTTAAATGATTTCCCGAAGTGATATCCAATTAAGAAAAACAATTGCACATTGGTGATCCACAACGAGTGCTTGAGCCCCCCTACCACCGATACGAGGGGAAGACAAGGATTGCGATTCTCTCTCCAGCTGGCCGCTCCTGCGTGAGTTGCCTCATCCATTAAGAAGGAGAGAGGAAACTGATGTCTACTCTCACTTTTATCCTACAGCAATATAGCATGGCAGGCAGCAAGGGTGTAGGATGTTCTCGATCACGTGATCATGACCGCGTGGCAACTCGCATGAGAATAGGGAAAAGCTGTAAAAATTGCGGAGGGCTTTTTCTTTGTGACCCATCGCAATCGATTTGTAAACAGCTTACATTAGTCTGGGGGCATGTGTTCGAAAATTAAGTCCAGAATGCACGTTCATGAAGCAAGTTGCCATTGTAGCGTAATTTCTCCATTTTGGTTCCTAGAAGAAGAAAATATTTAAATAACTCTCCGATTTTGATACCAAGGCCTCAAAAACAAGATGACGGCCAAAATGGCGGCTGAAAATGGAAATTTTGGTAAAACGTCACAAAACATTGAATGAGGTGTCGATTCTCGCGTTTTTGGGGTCCTAGATTCCAGAAAATTTGTCAAATAGACCCCTCGACCCATGGAAATGCCCAACATCCAAGATGGCGGCCGATTTTGGCTCTTTAGCGGCGAAAACGTCAAATGCGGAGCAAAGAGAGGAGTAAACACTCTAGACATATGTTTTCGAGGTCGCTGATTCCGCTGATTGAAAATATTTCATGCCAAATCGGCGTGGTTTGGTCCATGTGAGGCCAAATTTGGCCACCATTTGGGTTAGAGTTTCTGATACTCCGTGGCAATAGCGCTGTTCAACAACAACAATAGTTGATAAAAATGTCTCCTGGACGAGATTAAGTGATCCCAACATATTTTGAGGCGCTAAATCTAAATATAACCTCCGCTTTTACCATCACCCTCAAATTTTCAGGGAGAGCCGATTTTACCCAGAAAAACGGTCATTGTTGGTGTTTTAGTGATTGTTACTCTCTGCAGAATTAAGGTAAATTTTTTCTCACATACGAGATAAAATTGTTCCGATGTATTTTGAGCCAATAAATCTGAAAATAGCCTGTATTCTTCCCTTTCACCCATCAGCTTTTCAAAAAAGCGACTTTTTCTCGGGAAAACAAGCAAAGTAGACGTATATTTGTAATGCATGCAATTCATTTTTACAAATTTTCCTGAACCTAATAGATAAATGCTTATGTCTTTGAAGCTGCTGAATCCGAATATGACCTCGGTTCCTTTCATCACCCTCAAGTTTTCCGGTAAAGACGATTTTTCTGATCCTTTTGTAAAAAAGCTTTTCCGGACTCAAAGTGTTTTCCGGTAAAGACGATTTTTCTGATCCTTTTGTAAAAAAGCTTTTCCGGACTCAAAGTGTATTAAGTATACATTTTAAAAATGTCCTCGATGTCCTACATCAAACCTTATGTATTATGAACCGCTGAATCCGAATATGATTTCAAAATTTATTTATTACCCACCATTTTCACGGAAAACGAGCTTTTTTTTGTACTTTTGCAACGATTTTCCTACTCCAAAGAGTTTAAGAAATTTTCTAAGATCCTCTTTAAGTCTCTCCTTGGTGATGAAATTTAGTAAACAAATATGGCAGCGGTCCGTCACAACGTTGAGAGTGCCGAACCCCCGAAAACGCATCGCCGCGGTGGAGGTTCGGGGTTCACCAACGAATTCCAACGATTGACCGCCCAAGTCGCCAGTCGGGAAAACTCCTAAGGAATTCGTATCTCCCACCATTCTTTGGAAAATCCGATTTTCTAGGAATATGGTCGCCAGAAAACCAGGAAAAAACAGGAAAGTCAGGACCATTACGCATGAAACTTTTTTTTCACGGTTTCTTGGAATATACGACCTCGACAACATATTACGAGAGGATTTACTCCTCTCTTTCCGCCGCATTTGACGTTTTTGCCGCAATGGGGCCAACATCGACCGCCATCTTAGATTTTGGGCATTTTCGTGGGTCAAGGGGAGGGGGGAGGGGTCTGTTTAATAATTTTTCTGGATTCTACGACCCAAAAAACATGAGAGCCAACAGCTCACTCGATGTTTCCAACATTTTAACCAAAATTTTAATTATCAGCCGCCATTTTGTTTTGGGGCCTTGGTATCAAAAATCGGAGAATAAACAAAAGATTTTCTCCTTCTAGAAACTAAAATGAAGAGATTAAGGCATGGTGTCAACTTGCATCACGAGCGTGCAGGACATGCACACGGGATGACACATGCTCCCTGACTATCAGACTGTTAAGTCTACTAAAACTCTTCCGAGCGAGCTACTTTTGGGGGAAGGAAACTGTTAGGCGCGTTATTTTATGTAGAGGCACAATTGGACTGCATTTTGCAATTTGGAACTGTAAATTCTGGCCCGGTTTAAAAACAATGTATGTGCCATTAGTTTCCCTATGCACATAAGTGTTTTTTCAGATGAGACAGAATTTATAGTTCCAAATTGCAAAATGCAGTCCAATTATGGCAAAACATAAAACTTTGGGGAAGGCAAATTATAAATTGAGGAATGCTAAGAACTTTCTGCACCCCTGGCAGACAGTAATTTAGAGGGTTAAGGGACTCTCCACTCTCCCTTGTAGTTTAAAATCGCAAAAAAAGTTCAGCAAAGATGTAATTTAATGTAAATAAAATAGATGTAAGTTAAACGAAGTTATTAAAGTCGGGATAGAAAAATTGTGCAGAATGAAGCAAGTCCCGAGTTTTGTAATAACCGGTTCTCCTGAATATTTATTAGAACATGGGACCGAATGATTCTACCAATTAAGCGGGTTATTGACTTACCTAGATACAAAGTTATCAAGGCTTCACTGTAAGAAGGCCAAAACTATTGGTGTTACTCCAATCTCTCCAAATAGTTTAGGTTGGCAACCTGCTTTTTGTATGGTCAGTTGCGCGACTTATGTGCGTGGTAACCTTTTTTCGTTTATCTTCAATAAAATGGCAGGTCAACATATAAGTTCAGAGCTCCACTTTTTTTTTATTTTATCAACGTCCTGAATAAGTTTAGGTGAAGTTTAAGGTGCAAATGGCACTTTGCAATATGTTATGGGTCTTCTTCCGTGTTTAGTGTGTCATTTTTTTTTTACTTTGAAGAAATTCGTGATGTCGTCCGGTTGTATGAAGGCCTAAAAATTCTCGCCGCGCCGCGTGTTCGTGATTCGTGAACGTTTTACCTAATTAAGGTAAAAATTTACAAGTTGCGGGATGTTCTTTGGTCAAAGAGAGTTACATTTTAGCACCCCTAAAATTTTCAGGGGGACCCCCTTAAGAGGGCAACGGACCCCAACATTTTTTTCAAATGGGAAGAACCCTTTTGTGATACCTCGTTCCAAAGAGCATAAAAAATACAACTTCTCGCGCAAACTCGAAGTTCAAATCTAAAACCGTTTCAAAATGGCAGCCGGTTAAAGTTCAAGATGGCCGAAAATCTGCACCTCGGTTTTTTGTAGATGGATTTGCGCGAAAATCAATATCTAGAGGTATTTTGACAGAGAAAGACGAATTTAATGTTAGATTTATAAGAAAACCAAAATTTCTAAAACGGCCGCCTGTTAAATTTCAAAATGGCCAAAATTTTTTTTTTTTTTTTTATAGAAATCTAATTTCAAATGTGTTAATGTCATGCCAAAATACCCCTAAGTCCCAAGTTTCGGCAAATCCATCAGCAAGAAACCGAGTTGGCAATTTTTGGCTATTTTGAACTTGAATCGGCGGCCACATTAGAAATTTCGGTTTTTTTTAAAAATCTGATGTCAAATTTGTTTTTCCCATGTCAAAATATCCCAAGATACCAATTTTCGCGCAAATCCAATGATAAACAACCGGTATCAATTTTCGGCCATCTTAAAATTAAACTGGCCGCCATTTAGAAACGGTTTGAGGTATTGACTTCAAGTTGTCGCGAGAAGTTTTCTTTACTTATGCTCTTTCGAAGGGGTATCACAAAGAGGGTCATCCTATTTGAAAAAAAAAAATTGGGGTTCGTTGCCCCCTCAAGGGCCCTAAAATTTTTAGGAGGGCTAAAAAGTAGCTCCCTTTGACCTAGAACATCCCCCAAGTTTCAAATCTTTGCCTCGATTAAGTAAAAAGTTAGAGAGGGTGGAAGGGACTTTTGGATTCCCCTGTATGTATTTACACATGAATTTGAATGGCATATATTTTCGTGCTCTTCATGAAGTCTCAGGGCTGGGCCCGACATCATGGGAGAATACAACAGTGTACTTTCTTCGGAAAATACACTAAAAATTACTTATCAGCCCTGCATTTCTCAACATTGGTACATAGAAAGGTTGATTACAAAAGCACATTGTGCTCAGGAGGTTGTAAGGAGCATCAGATCAAACACAAACTAGTGCCAATTTCTTCATACTCTGTGTGTAGTCTTTCCCTCATGGTTCTAACACGTGGATTAGTTCACCATATAGTGTTGCTTGTGAGATCGAATATTATTTGCATCCCTGACGTAAATGTTAAAATCTTCTTTTTTAAGTGCAACAATGGGATGAAGGAAAAGTAAAAACTTAGAGAGAATAATTACCAAGGATATAAAATATCCTTTGACAAATGCAGATCATTTGTGTATCCAAATTTACGTAAAACTGCCCAGACTGTGTGGCTTCGTCCTCTTTGCATGAACAAACAGTGAAGAAATTGGAAACCTGAAAAAGTAGAAATTAAAATTAGGGCATGTCATCACTCAAGAGTTGGGGGAAAGAAAAATTACTCGAAAATATTTAAATAGGGGTATTGATAATAAATTTGATTTCAATTTTTGATACAGATTCATACAGACAATGCATTTTTACGAGAAAGAGAACAGAGCCATCAAGATGAAGTGGAAATCACCATAAATTATTAGGTGACACGTCCGACGCAAACCCCCAGGGGACGCTCGCACTACGCAACGCGTAACGAAAGGAAGAACCTCCGGTCCGAACGCGATCCCGATCCGCCCATCGGAGGAGCCAGGTCGTTTTTCCCGAAAACTGCTGAGGGGCCCCCGCGCCCCCTGGATAGTGAGATCGCTGAATCCGACCTTATGAGGGGTCGGCGATAGAGTACCTTCGTAGACCGAGTATGGCCATTTCTGTTCCGGTTTTTCATTGGTCGCGTGAAAATAGACTGACACGATGTTCTTACGGCCGTAAATAAACAAACAAGATGGCAGTTATCAGCAAGCAAGATTGAGGCATAGAGAAAAAAAAGGAGGTGTTTGCATTTCGGGCATCTTGGAATATTTTGATGACTTGATGACGTAGGTGGGTACAGCTGGGTACAGGGACGTCCCCTTCACACTGTACCCACCAGCGTCATCAAGTCATCAAAAAATTCCAAGATGCCCGAAATGCAAACACCTCCTTTTTTTTCTCTATGAGATTGAGGTTATGCACATATTACATCCTCCTGTGATGAAGGTGAAAGGCGATTAAACAATGTTTTCATGTGTTTTTCGTGTGTTATTCGTAGATATGCTAGATTAAATTGTTACTGCCGCATAATTGAAATTATTTTCAAATTTAGCTTCTTATCGATGTTACGTTGAGCCGCCATCTTGTTTGTTTATTGACAGCCGTAAGAGCATCATAAAGCCTGAAAACTCGTTGACCAATCAAAACGCGGCACAGTTTTCCTGTAGTAAAAAGATACGAATGGCCATACTCTGTCTATAAAGCTACTCTAGTCGGCGACGCAGAGCCCATCCGCAGACGGAACCGGGAGCCCGAGGAACGAACGAAAAGGCACCAAACCCGCGTTGCAAGGGAGGGGTGAGAAAAAGGGCCTTGGGGAGTTCAGCGCCCCTCCATGGAGGATGGGATCGGAAATT
The DNA here is from genome assembly GCF_918797505.1 of Bemisia tabaci. Lineage (NCBI taxonomy): Eukaryota > Metazoa > Arthropoda > Insecta > Hemiptera > Aleyrodidae > Bemisia > Bemisia tabaci. The sequence continues at coordinate 90,028,467 of NC_092793.1, read as the reverse complement.
CCGAGAAACTTACGCGTTGTCCGCCCAGGAGTATCTGCGTACCGAATTCTCTAGCCGGCAGGACGAAATGGGCGGGCGCGACGGTGGTTTCCTCGAAAAAATAGACCGTGGGCCAGCAAGGGGTAACCCTCCCCCCCCCCCCCCCCCGTGGGAATTTTGAAGATGGTGATTTTCTTGAAGCTCTCAACTAGTAGAATAAGATTTTCCTTGTTTACGCGAATTTTATCGTGGTGGGGGGGAGTAGGGCCCCCCCTAAACCCCCCAAAATTGCTCAGAATTCCAACTTTTCCGCGAATTTTCCCACTTTTACCCGAAAAGGCTTGATTTTAGGGCAAAACTCCACATAACCATTCTGAAAGCTCGTGAAATTCTGGTCTAGAAAAGTCTTAAGTGACTTTGACCAGGACCCGCGGTACCCCAAAATGGGGGGGGCTTTAATTGTCAAAATATCTCAATTTTCCGCGAAAATGACCGTTTCGCCGCGATTTCTCGCCAATAACTCAAAGAAGGTTGGTATTATCGTAAAATCGTTTACCCCTATAATAACAGAGCATCAATTTTTCATTCTAAGGGCGGCCTAACCCCTCGTGGAGGGGGGGGGCCCCCCCAGCAGTACCCACCCTATAAAAACCGTCAAGATTGGCCGCTTCCTTGAAGTAGCGTTATGCGCAAAAATGGGCGGCAAAATGAAAACAAGTAGCGTTTGTTCTGAGAGAACATCAATGTGGATTCTTGTGGGGGGTGACAGGGGGGAGGGAGGTACATCCTCCTCCCTCCCCCTCCCCCAAAAAATAATCACGAAAAACGTTAATTAAACGCGAAAATTCCACTTTATAAGACGACTTCAGGGCTTGTCATTGACACGCTAACACTAACATAATTTAACGAGGGGAGGGGAGGGGAGAGGGGTTAACCCTCCCCCCTCCTCTCCCACCCCCTCCCCCTCCCCCAAATAAATAATCACGAAAAAATTTAATTATACGCGAAAATTCCATACTCTAAAAGGCGACTTTCAGGGCGTGTCATTGTCACGCTCACACTAATATAATTTAAAGAAGGGAGGGGGGGGGGGTGTTAGACATCTTAGCCCCCCCAGCCAACATTAAAAAAGGGTGGGGGAGGGGTAATTTATAAACGTTACTTACTTAATAATAGGAGGGACGGGGCAACCTAGCTGCAGTAGGAGAATTTTAAGATTTGAAGGGATACGTAATTAAATCAGGGAACGTAGAGATACTATTTTATTTTTTGGAAATGACTGAAACTGAGGGGAGTTTATTCATAATTGACGGAAATGTACGTACTTAAGCTTATGTTAACATTTTTGAAACGTTTGAAGAATAGGCTTAAAGTGTATTGGATCGTTTGCCAAAGTATTCAATCATTCATTTGGTCACGGACAGATACTGCATGACTGCAGTGAACTCTGATTGACGAATAGTTATCAAGATAGTTCGACTCGGAAAAAGGCAAAATTATTTGAATGTTTGCTTCTCATTGGTTTGATTTTCATTGAGTTTGCAAGATGAAGTCAACTTCCACACCGTCAGCGGAGGTAAACAGGCTAGACCCATCTCCATGCCTTAAATATACTTTTCCCAGTGAGTATATTGGGTGTATTTCTTTTGGTTCCATTCAGTTAAGAATAGATCGATAAGCTGGCTCTTGTTTTCACACTTGCCTAAATTACTTTTCAAACTACGGGGTATTTTGGTTGGGGGTCCATTCGTAAAAAAGTATCCCTTAATCCCCCCCATAATCGCTTAATGTTTTTGATGAATTTATCACTGCAGTTTCTGTCTATGACCAAATGAATGATTGAATACTTTGGCAAACGATCCAATACACTTTAAGCCTATTCTCCAAACGTTTCAAAAATGTTGACATAAGCTTAAGTACGTACATTTCCGTCAATTATGAATAAACTCCCCTCAGTTTCAGTCATTTCCAAAAAATAAAATAGTATCTCTACGTTCCCTGATTTAATTACGTATCCCTTCAAATCTTAAAATTCTCCTACTGCAGCTAGGTTTCCCCGTCCCTCCTATTATTAAGTAAGTAACGTTTATAAATTACCCCTCCCCCACCCTTTTTTAATGTTGGCTGGGGGGGCTAAGATGTCTAACACCCCCCCCTCCCTTCTTTAAATTATATTAGTGTGAGCGTGACAATGACACGCCCTGAAAGTCGCCTTTCAGAGTATGGAATTTTCGCGTATAATTAAATTTTTTCGTGATTATTTATTTGGGGGAGGGGGAGGGGGTGGGAGAGGAGGGGGGAGGGTTAAACCCTCTCACCTCCCCTCCCCTCGTTACATTATGTTAGTGTAAGCGTGTCAATGACAAGCCCTGAAGTCGTCTTATAAAGTGGAATTTTCGCGTTTAATTAACGTTTTTCGTGATTATTTTTTGGGAGGAGGGGGAGGGAGGAGGATGTACCTCCCTCCCCCCTGTCACCCCCCACAAGAATCCACATTGATGTTCTCTCAGAAAAAACCTACTTGTTTTCATTTTGCCGCCCATTTTTGCGCATAACGCTACTTCAAGGAAGCGGCCAATCATGACGGTTTTTATAGGGTGGGTACTGCTGGGGGGCCCCCCTCCCCTCCACGAGGGGTTAGGCCGCCCTTAGAATGAAAAATTAATGCTCTGTTATTATAGGGGTAAACGATTTTACGATAATACCAACCTTCTTCGCGTTATTGGCGAGAAATCGCGGCGAAACGGTCATTTTCGCGGAAAATTGAGATATTTTGACATTTAAAGCCCCCCCATTTTGGGATACCGCGGGTCCTGGTCAAAGTCACTTAAGACTTTTCTAGACCAGAATTTCACGAGCTTTCAGAATGGTTATGTGGAGTTTTGCCCTAAAATCAAACCTTTTCGGGTAAAAGTGGGAAAATTCGCGGAAAAGTTGGAATTCTGAGCAATTTTGGGGGGTTTAGGGGGGGCCCTACTCCCCCCCACCACGATAAAATTCGCGTAAACAAGGAAAATCTTATTCTACTAGTTGAGAGCTTCAAGAAAATCACCATCTTCAAAATTCCCACGGGGGGAGGGGGGGGAGGGTTACCCCTTGCTGGCCCACGGTCTAAAATCCCTGAGGATTGGAGTTCTCCCATAGCTCTAGTGGCCTCCAATAACATATTCAAAGCAATGGTCAAATTTGAGCCCACCCCGAAATCTGAAATGACCTGTTAAGTGCTGAAAAAAAACATTACCAAGTTTAAGCCCCTATTTTGAGGTAAAAAATTAGTGAATCTTCAGAGCCTAAAAACATACATAGATTGATCGTTGTCAACCGCTAAATATCAGAAAGTTCCTGGATTGTGGGAGTGGGTTGATGTTAACCCTTATTATTACCCTTCATCTCTGCACAAACAATTTAACACAAGCATCTCTTAGCTACTGAACTAGCCGGGTGCGCCTGAAATGACTTACTAATAACTTTGAATGTACATCAAAAACTCAAGCTGGAGGTTGTAGTTGGTGACTCCCTGATGGGTTATTGGGCAATTTCGAAGAAGGTCATCGGAGTTTTCGGAAAAATAATCGAATTCTTGTGGTTTTTTAGGGGTAAAATAACAACATTGGCCTAGAGGCTACAAATTAAACCCCCTCTCCCTCATCCTTGCCTTGGCCGATTTGAATTTTTAGTATGTTTTCTTCTGGTACAAGATGAGACTTTCCTGAAATTTTCATGCCCGTACAAAATGCATTGCCCCCCGCGGCAGCGTTGCCAAGTTGCGGACTCCAAAATATCGGATTTGATGATAAAATGAAGGTTTCGAAGTGCGATTTCCATTCAAAATCAAACATTCAAATCGTAGGTTGTAGTAGGGTACTCCCTGGTGGGTTTTCGGCCAATTTAGAGATAGAGTGTTTGAGCTGTCAGAAAAAGAATTGAATTTTTGTGGTTTTTTAGGGGTAAAACCTCTTCTCCCTCATCCTTGTCGTGACCAATCTGAATTTTTAGTATGTTTTACCTGGTATAAGATGTAACTTTCTTTAAAGTTTCATACCCGTACAAAATTGTTTGCCCCCCGTGGCAGGGTGCTTTTAAAGAACAGTTCATTTTCCTTGTTACTTGCATTTTTTCCCCTTGAAAATTATTCTTTTTTTTCCTTTTACTTTTTTTTTCAAAATTTTACGCCTGACCTGTTCCTGATTTCATTTTGTCTAATTTTCGAGTATTGATTACTTTTTTTTATGTTTCTTTGTCTTCCTTTTCACTTCCCTTTTTTTTTTACTTAGAGTGCCTAAAATGTCATTACCGTAACCTGTTACTTTCTGGAATTGGGAAATTCGACCTTGAATAAAACCACTTTTTTTTAAACTAATACGCCAATCAAATGTATCATTAGTTTAAGTATATCCTAGAGAATATTTCACCTTAAGCTTAAGTTTCAAGTCCAATTATTTTCGAATTTACGGAGCGAAAAATACTTGTTACTCAGTTTCGTGTCATTACCGTAACCCCTATTTGTCGTGCTTGTTTCGGCCGTTAGAGAGCAGTGCAGTGTTTGTTTATCATTTGAGTGCTATCTTTCTGGAAGAAACACGACTGGAGAGTAAAAATCAGTTTTTGTATAAAACTTATTGTGAAATTTGTTAGATTTTCATGGAATTTTCTGTAAAAGGGTAACTTACTACCATCATTACCATAACGGTATAAAACCTGCTACAAATTCGATTAATTCTTCGAGTAATGTCGCTCTCTTATGCAAGCCATTGGTCTAACCTCAAAAGTGCAATTTTATATCCATCGGTTGATATTTGTGTGAATTGGCGCCAAAAAACGGCGTGTTCCTCATTACCGTAACCATCATAACTATAACTCCCATTTTAAATGTTGGTGGTTACGGTAATTATGCCAAGGTTACCCTAGTTAATTTGAAGACTGAATACATTTAAGCCGCACAGTTAATTAAAAGACGAATAAGGAGGGATATTATATCCTACGTAGTGTAGTTAAACCCCTCAGATTTTTTCCCTTTTTTTTCAAGTTTCTCCTTTTTAAACGGTATTAAAATTGACCTAGTTTCTTAGAAGATTGAATTTTCACACAATAGGTTTTTGTATTTAAAAGTTACGGGACAAGTAGATGTATTTAACTTTAGATGTCAGATTTTTATTTTCTTTCCTAGATTTAGAAGAGGCGTTCCTCTTTAAAATGTATTTAAATGTTGGTACCTAGTGCTTTGTTCAATCACATTTTCTTTAAAATTTGTTTGCTTATTTATTTTTGTCCGTAATGCAAAATGTTACCAAAATTGTTTTCAAGGGTATTAAGTCAATATGTTGCAATACAAAATAGGCAGCATTATTTGAAATGCGTTTTGCTTTCTAGTTCAATTAAGTTTCATCATTAAAAAAATAAGAAAATGTTGTCTTTTATAATATTTTAATTTTAAATGCCTATTTAAATACTTTTAAAATAACTTGTTTACTGCTTGCATTTTGATCTTTAGATAGCCAGTTCTTAATTTTTTACAGGAATTTACTTTGTAGTAAAACATATTTCACTTATTGATACATTAGACAATTTATTTCATTATTAAGTAAGCACTCACTGTAAATTTATTGGAAATGGTCATTACTGTAACTTTTGCGTCATTACCGTAACCTTCTCGTCATTACCGTAACCCACTATTTTTCCTTGTTTACTTAAAATGACCTGGAAATTGTTGAAATTTTGTAACATGGATAATTCATGATGCACACTTGACTGAAAAGCAATCAAAGGCCGAGACTTTTCTTTACTAGGGATGTAAGACCAAAATAAAAGCGATTGCTTGGTTAATTTTCCCGTTAGGTTTAGCTTATAATTGTTCAAAATAACTATTTTTTTGCATTTGAGATTATTTTTATTTTCATATAATAGATAGAAATACACATATTTATTGATTAAAAACCAGAAAGTTACTAAAGGACTATTTTCCTTGTCCGGACAGAGAAAAATCTACGTAAAATATTGAGGTTAAGGTAATAACGGGAGTCGGTGCAGCACACTTTTAATTAACTGAAAAAATAAATTTTAGGGGAATATTTTTCGACACCACTACTTAAACCTGATTAGATGAGTCCTAAGGGTCACAGAAGGTATCACATTCAAGCTTTTCAACGACTTTTAATTTTTGACATTTACAAAAAAATACTGTCTGAAAAATGAACTGATGGCGAAGATTTTAAGAAAAATTCTAAGAAATTAAGAGACAGTCAAATAAGTTCAGAGCGTTACACCTATGAAAATCGTAAACATTCGAATCAGCTGATTGTGGCTACGTGCACTGGTGAATTCACCGATACATTGATATCATGTTCGCTGGAACTTTCCTGATTCATTAATAGGTCGCAGCACCTCCTGATGAGCGGGGTTGTTGCTATTTCTACTTCCGTTTGAATATTAAGTAAGTTTTCATTTCTCATTGTGGTCAATGTTATTTCTAATTTTTCTAAAACTTTCAGTTGGTTAGGATCTCTATTTTTGTGCAGAATTTTCGTCTCATTGAAATTAATTTTGTGGCCCGTATTTTTCATATGTTTGAATACATTGGATGTTTGTTGCTTAGCATGCTCTTTGACTCTAACTTTGATAGATTGCTCCCTTTTTCCTATATATCTACCATTGCATGTTTGACACTCTATTTGGTAGATACCTGAACAATTATCATCCGATTTTTTCTGATGATTTTTATTTTTGCTTTTACTGGCCAGTTTTTTAATTTTATGAATCACGATGCTGTTAGTACTGTGCTGCTAGTTTGTGGTCATGTTTTCTAAAAATTGTATCCAAAATATTGCTGGACTCATTACAGAAATGCATTTTTCATAGGGATTTTTCATGCATTTCTTAATAATTTTATTGATTAGTTCAGTAAAATCCTTTAGAGGGTATTTTTTGTGTTGTAATGTGTTACTGCCAATCATGAAATTTTGAAATTTTTTATCTATTTCTACTTCACTCAAGATGGCAACACTATTACTCTTATCGACCGGAATAATATCTATGTTATTATCAGCAAGTTTTTGGGCTATAGTTTTATACATTTTGAAATGCATTTGTGCTCTTCATTTTTTTTAAACATTTTTTTGTATTCTATGGTTACATTGGATTATTTTCTCTGAGTCCTTAATAACACTACTTCTAACTCCATTTTGCTTGCCTATATCTGCAGTGCTGATTACTTTTTCACAAGTCATTAAGATATCTGCACTATTTGTCTTATTCATGAGGTTCATTTTTATGATATTGTTTAATACATTTGTTTCTTCTTTGTTGAATTTCACATTGGATAAATTGTAGGATCTAGGTGCAAATACATGGTTATGTTTTTTCTTAGCAAAATTTTGGTGCCGTGTTTTGATATGATTGTAGATCTTTTTATTTATGATTGTACGTTTATTATTAATAATGGGAGACAAATTATCTTGAGAGAATCTAAAAATACGTTCTTGGGTGTTGTTGTCCAGCTCATCATCGTTGAATAAAATTTGCTTAGCTTTCTTGATTTCACGTATGTGGTGATTGAGTTTGAAAAACAGATGGTCCAGTTCGGCTGATATCCAGTATCTCTTGGCAAGTTTGATCGTTTGTGCTGCTGCCTTTGTCTTGTTATTCGTAAATAAGTCTACATACCTTGGAATTACTTTGTTTTTTCGGCACTGTTTATTTATGTAGATATTCAGCTTCGTTTTCTCCAACTTGGTGACATGTTTATAGTGCAAGAATGCGGCATTAGCTTGGTGAGCTTTGTTTGTATGTGAGTAAGAGCCAAGGTGTTGTGTTTAATATTTATTAATCACTGAGGTACCTTTCGGCTTACACCATCTTCATTTCCTGTTCAGGCATCTTCAGAGCGTCAGTAACTATGGACATTTACTACCACTCTTAAGATGCCTGTAAAGGCGAAATGCATTAGAAACTGATACACAACGAAGTAAGCACCGTAGCACCATTGGTATACCATCACATTATTAGATTTAGATTATCTTCATTAATTTAGAGGATATGACAAATATTAACTTACTTTACGAATACCCCTCATATTGTGATCTTTTGCAAATTATTTATTCTTTAAATTATTGAAGGTAATTTTCTTTACAGTAAGAAGGCTTCTGGATTCGAACTATCCAATCCACTGTGAGAGGAGGTCGATTTCGGGGACTTAGAAACGTTTTTTGAATCGTCGTTATCCACTCATTTTACTCGTGTTTTTATTTTTCATGTTTTTGGGAAAAATTTGGGGGCAAAATTTTAGATAGGACGTCCAAAGTATTGACTGCGACAGGGATGAGGTTTGGGGGATAAGAGAAAGTTCTCAAATTCTACTTTCTGTTGATGGAGTAGATTTAAGAACTATCTGTCAACCCGAACCACTTATTTTTCCCGGATTCATCGCTTCATTTGGCCTCTGTCTTGTTGAGTTAACTGCACCCATCGAGTTAGTAATGGCATAATTTTCATGGTACTTAAATGTATAGAGTACAGACGAATCATAATGACCGCTTCTGAACAAAATAAAAATCCAGTGCTTGAGGTTGCAACGCAATTCGGGTCATTTTGACAAATTTTAAATCGTAAAGCTGGAAACTTTGCAATTCTAAATTGTTCAAATATGCCTTTTCTAATCGAAAACTCTCAGATTGCACAATTCTAGTAAAATTTTGGAGGAAATCACACCTCGAAACCTTCATTTTATCATCAAATTCAATATTTTGGAGTCTGCAACTTGGCAACGTTGCCACAGGGAGCAACAAATTTTTTCACGGCAAGGATGAGGGAGAAGAGGTTTTACCCCTGAAAAACCACCAAAATTCAATTCTTTTTCAAAAAGCTCAAACACTCTACTCCTAAATTGGCCGAGTATCCTACTACAACCTACGATTTGAATGTTTGATTTTGAATGGAAATCGCACTTCGAAACCTTCATTTTATCATCAAATCCGATATTTTGGAGTCCGCAACTTGGCAACGCTGCCGCGGGGGGCAATAAATTTTGTACGGGCATGAAAATTTCAGGAAAGTCACATCTTATACCAGAAGAAAACATACTAAAAATTCAGATCGGCCAAGGCAAGGATGAGGGAGAGGGGGTTTAACTTGTAGCCTCTAGGCCAATGTTGTTATTTTACCCCTAAAAAACCACAAAAATGCGATTATTTTTCCGAGAACTCCGATGACCTTCTTCGAAATTGCCCAAAACCCCATCCTCCAACTTGGATTTTTGATGTACATTCAAAGTTCTTAGTAAGTCACTTCAGGCGCACCGTGCTAGATGAACCTATAATTAACCATGCATAGCAAAGTGAGTAAAAAGATGGCCCATGGTTTTGATATACTTGGATTCGAATGATATGGGATTATTAACAGATTAATGAGTTCTAGTTTAAAATGAAATGTGACGTGGGACGATGCCTCTGGAAATGATAGTATCTGTTCAACACAAGAAAATAATATACTTATTTAAAAACAAACATGAAATGCTATATTAGGCAATGAATTCGGTTGAGTACCTTTCAGAGTGATGAAATCATCCTCATTTAGTCCTCCTTTTATGTTTTTACCTAGGATGGCTTTGACATCATTTAATGCTTCTGGTCTTAAAGGTGATTCAAAACATCGGCATTGAAACACATTCAATTCATGGTCATCTAAAACACCATTATTGTCCAAATCACAGATCTGAAAGTTTCACAAATGCCAAAATTAGAAAAAAAAAAAAAAAAAAAAATGCCTTCAACATACTGGAGTGTCACAAAAACATAAAAAATATATATCTTACACATAGTAACCATGATTCCTGCGCCTTTCACTCTATTGATAAAGTTGATAAATAAACACGGAAAAAACTTATCTTGGTTTGCAATGTTGCAGACTTTTAGTTATGCTCAATTCCATGAGCAAAGAACGAGGCAACAAGTATACTTGAAAATGTGCTTGATTTTTCTTCACTATTTGGAAAATAATTTTGTAAAATTTGAAAAAATGAAACAGGAGCAGAAAATAAGGGTGCAAAAACTTCTAGACCATGCGACTTCCAGGTCATAGTTGGTCGTGTGCATTGACAGCAAGGCCCTGATAATAGGTTCTAAAAATACGAAGACCGTCTATGAGGTCTTAGGAATTAAAAGGCAAGCTATCATTAGGGTGAATAAAACAAGTGTTTTGTGAAATCATGGCAATTTTTAAAGTAAAGAGCAAAAGGAAAAAAGGTTTAATCTCTTTGAGAATTTTAAGAAAAAAAGGAGTTTTTTACAAGGAGTTCTATGCTGCTAATACAGTACAAAAACTAGGTGATAGGAAGCTCAAAGAGTGTGGTTGCATGGTTATCCCTGCATCCTTGAATATGACTGGGGAGCTGGAGAAAAGGCCGTTTTTTCCAGTTTCTCGAGTTTGAGACCGTTTTTCGTGTAGACAGTCCAAGCTGAGAGAGAGTGTCAAGTATCGAGTCCTATCGAACTTTTCACGATCTTTCTGAATTTGTTATTATTTTTGTTGTATTACAAACAAAAAATGCTCCCCAAGCCCCCCCCCCCAAAAACCCCTAAGCCCCCCACCCCACAAAAAACCACAAACCCCCCCCCCCCCAAAATCGTGAAAAATTCTCTGAATGGCCCACTTAACATGATTTTTCACCATTTTCACTCGTTCCAATCGAAAGTACGCAAAAAATTACTCGGGTACAGGTATCCCATGAATGATTGGCGAATCTTCCCGGAGAGTTAGAGAATTTTCATCTTTTATTCAAGGATGGTTCCATTCAACAAAAGTCTATTTTCAACTATGAGCACAATTTTTCCACACCGTAATTTTTGGCGTGTTTCATGTACTGGTAGGTAACTTTAATCTGTTAAATTTTGGTGATGTGGCAAAATTGTGCTGGGTGTAAATGAAGACTAATAATCGTGGAAAATGCAGTTTTTTCGGTTTTCTCAAGTTTAGAGCTGTTTTTCGTGTTGACAGTTTAAGCTGAGAAAAAGTGTAACCAATGATTTCAAACGGATTTTTTACGCTCTTCTTGAATCTGCAATCGTTTTTCTTGTATAATTATCCGTTTTCTAGTTACAGGTGAAAAGTTGCCAAAAAACCCCAAAAATCGTTGAAAATGTCTAGAATAACCCACTAAAAGTGGGTTTAGACAATTTTCGCCTGTTCCATTGAAGAGTACGCAAAAAAATTACGGTTTTGAAGCTCCCGTATTCATAAAACAAAGCTTTCTTGGGCTCGTCATAAAATTAAAACCATTTTTCAGCCGAAAAATTGAGTCGGCTGTTTTGGCAGGAAAACGATGCACAATCGCAAAAACATTTTGCGCCAGAATGCACCTACCCTAGGGTACTTAAAATATGGGTTCAGATGATTTTTTGAAGTGGGGCCAAAGTCGGTCCTTATCGATACCCCTCCTTTGTAAGTGACGACGAGCATAAATGGAAAAATACCAAAAGTCAGGGGTGCCTCACTGCCCTGCTAAATGACGGTCAGATACTTAAATCATTCTTTTTGTGACAATATGAATAGGAAACATTTCCTCTGAAAATTTGAAGTTTGTGAGGTTGCCCGTCTTGAGGGACTGTATTCTCAATTCAAGAGTCTCACATTTTAATTACCGTTCATGAAATTTTGAAAATAGCTCAACTTCTTGGGATAGTTTTGTGTAAAAATATGATAGTGCGAAAATGAAGGATTGCTCACCTTGAATATTCTAGCTAGAGCCTCCTTGCATTCATCTGTTAACTGAAAGAGAATTAAAATTTAAAAAAAAAATATTGAAATATATCAACAAAATGAATAAAAATCTCGATCTCCTTTAAATAGTATGTGTTTACTAGCCTTTCTGGATGCGCGAAAGGCGACCGTCACGGCTAGCCAAGGGTCTGTGCCCCCTGGACCCCCGGTCACGCGCTACACAGGTGACATTCGGCTCCCTCCGGGAGCCATTTTTCTGAGTATGTATTTGGACATTTGATCACTAAGATGTCTACATTTTGGCGACTCTCAAGACAAAAATGATTTTGTCACAGAACCTTGTTACTGGAGCATGCCATCATTTGCACATTAATAAATATGTGGAAATGAAGCAATGATGGGGATCGATCATTTCTTCGAAGACGCATTTGAGTGGGACGTCAGTCCCATCAGGTGGAGGATAGTGACAATTCGTGATTTCCATCTGCGATTCCTCGCTGAAGTAGCAAAAGTTCATTTTTACTTCCTGAGAAGATTATCAGTGGCGAAGGGGTCTAAAAACTGCTCAATGATAGTACAGTTCAAGTTCCGAATCACTATAAGCCCACTCGTGTTATTTTCTTATACTTTCATTGCATTTTGTTTCTGATGTTTTTGTTTAATTCTCTCTGATTGCATGAGTAATTACGTCCTCATTTCATTTCCTTTTCCTTTCGTTTTTTCCTTTTTTGTAGCTTCTGTGTCCATTTTACAATTCTTTTTTTAAAATAGCTTTCCCTAGAATACATTTGATGCTTCAAACGGAACACACACTCTGCTGTTGCCAGGTAAGTTGCTTCTGCAGCACTTTTCCCGATTTAAACCCATGTAAAATATTCACATTTATCGCACAATCTGGCAACCCTATCAAGTAAGATAGAAAAAAGTGGAATCTACTAAATGGTGGAATCCTTCCACTCTTGTATGAATGATGATCGAGTGAAATTAATGAAATATAAATAATAGTGCGTGATAGCTGCATCCATCTATTGTACCATTTGCTTGAAAAAGAAGAAGAAATTAATTGGTGAGTGGAGGCTTTGTCGTAACGCTTCAGCATGGTGAACGCTCCAGCATTTGTTAATTAACTTTTTTCTTTTTTTTTTAAGAGGGTCATCCAAAATGTAAGGTACCCTACTTTGTGCCTTTTGAACAAAACGATATAAGCCAAATTTGTAAAAAAAGACAAGTCAAACATACTTAAGCTTTGAAAAAAGCACAAATTTTATAAAATCGGTCATGAGGTTCATGAGAAAACCCGATTTTACCGAGACAACCTCCTGTCACCACATGCCCACTCCTGAACTCTGGATGCGTGGAGAGTCGATTATTCCAAACTCTATTTATCACAGCAAAGCTTTACATTGAAAAGGAATTTAAAAGCTTTTATTGAGTAGACTATACACCTGCAGTTCATATAGAACACAAAAATCAAATTTTAATCGCCTTTGAACTAAAAATATATTACTGCAGTATTAGTTGATAAGACTGGAGAAACAAATAAACTTGGCCTCTACAAACAAAAACAAAAACAGATGAGGATAGAACTCATCGTAAAGCCAAATGAGCTTCCTTCACCAGTATGAATTGAAAATCATGTTAACGATGTATCACAGAAAACATTTAGGGGTGTAATCATCAAAAAATGAAAAAATGAAGCATGGGGGTTGGACCGCAGAGCTGCCAAGAGGAAAGCCCCCTGGTCGAAATAAGAAAAGTTACAAAAAAAACAACTTCCCAAAATCAAAAAATCCGTTATGCATTTACTAGCGAATCTTCCATAGAAAAAATTACATGATAATAAATAGAAAAATTAAACACTCACGTCTTGTTTCTCAGGCATATAAATGGGAGCCATTGGATGAAGTACTGCCTTCTGAGCATAATAAAACATTTCACTAATGTTGTGTAATGTTTTTGCTGAACACTAAACAAGAAAAAAGGAGTACGGTCACAAACATACAATCGTGATATTTACACACATATCTCAATTTTTTCCTCCACCTGGCTCTAAGGGATGGCGGATTTTCCTCTTGACGAATGATGAATGATTTCACAAAATAACTACGTAGCGATTTGGTGAACAGAAAAGAACCTACTAATAAGATGGCAGTGTTGGGGGAAGCTTTCTTGTTATGCGAGATTAGGGTGACTCCAAAATAAAAAGGACCCCGCACACCTCTTATGGGAAAGTCCACCACGATGGATCTTTAATTTTTTGGTTGCAATCGATTCTCCTCAAGATGCTGATCAAAAGTTATCATTGCGTCAACTTCCTACGATGCACCGTTTTTGCACAAAACGCCCGAAAAAATTCAATTATTCGGCGATGAATCAAAAAGAACAAAGCATTCAAGAATAGGCCTGATGTAAATAAGGAAAAACGTAGCGCGTATCTATCTTCTTATCTGTTCCTGCCGACTCAATGGCTACCTTTCTCCGGCTCTTGTCCGGTTGACGTTCACTGTATTTCTTCAACTTTTCTGTTCTTATGCTCCTTAAGAATCTGATTTGAATGGTCGAGCAAAACGGCGTGCAGAATCTGAGATAAGACTGCCGCTTGATGCTGGAGTTCCCCTGATTTCCTTGTTGACGCACAGCCGACCGTTCACTCGAGTGCTGAAATGAGGAATCTTTCCGACTCTTATCGCCGAATAATTGAGTGTTCTCGGACGTTTTTTGCGAAAACGGTCCATCATAGAAAGTTGGCGCAATGATAACTTTTGATTAGCATCTTGAGGAGAATCGATTGCAATAAAAAAATTAAAGATCCATCGCGGTGCACTTTCCTATAAGAGGTGTGCAGGGTCATTTGTCTCAGATTTCGGTTCCCAGTAGAAATTCTGGAGCTTTCGTGACAAGAATAGAGCTGAAAAAAATTTAGGGTCCATCCGTCAATTTTTGGAGGGACCTCAAACCCTCCCCCCCCCCTTTTAGAGCCAAAAACCAGGATTTTTCCTACTTTAACTTTTAAGCAATTTTAATGCACACTGTGCATTTTCAACATCGGCTCCCAATAGAAAATCTAAAAGCTAAAATACTAAAGTAGAGGTATATAAAATTTGGGAATGATAGGATTATTTTTAGGGGGTGGTCAGCTGGTTACTCCCCTTGCACGCCAAAAAAAAACCTACGGTTCCGCGCTTTTTTCATCGGATTTAAGTCCGTCTCGAGCTTAAAAAAGTATTTGATGGTAAAAAGAGCATGAGCTAGTTGCAGAGGATGTGAACAAAGAAATGAAGCCACATTGTCATTGAAATCCGTTCCGATGGAGACGAAAAATCGAGGAATTCAATTGGTGCGCAAATATTGTGTTAGCAGAATCTTCAATCTGGAGGAGCCTCAAAGACAGTTACTTTCGGTTTTGTCGAAATTACAAAACTTCTCAACAGTATCAATAAAGAAATTGTCCGAGTTGTCAAAGTCGGAAAACCCCTACCTTAAAATAGTGATGACTTTACTTTCAGTGAACGCTGAAATTGTAAAATCTTGGTGTGGAAATAGTATCGATTAAGAGATCGTTCGTGTTGTCAAAATTGGAAAAACTCTACCTTAAAATAGTAGGTATTGACTACAGTTTATATGAACAGAATAAAAAGTACGCAGTATATCCAAGCATAAGGTAGTTAATTTCGGTTTTTATTGAAATCATAAAAATCTCAAGCTAAATGGTACTGTAAAGATAACGTTCCAGGTGTCCACAAGAGACAGAGTCATTCGCCACTTTTAAGAACTTTCTGAATGTACATCTTGTCTCAGACACTCATCCGCTCTATTCTGGTCGTGTCGAGATGGACACGTCCAATTGAAGGCGATGAGGTGCGATGGATTTAGATGGGTGACAATGCAAGAATTGCAAGATATGTGAAAATGAAACTATGTTTTGATGTAACTTTTCAGATTGTTTACTAGAGGGTCATTCCATGTCTAGGTAGTCCAGGGGGTATTTTTTTTCCTTCAAATGACCCAACAATATTTATATTTGGACTCCTTAAATACATCTAGTTTTCGGAAATATATGGGATTTACCTCAGTTTTGCTTTTTTTCTCGCAATTTTTAAGTGTTTTGTAACTCTTGTAACTGTTCGCTTAGCCTCATCCCACTGTAAAATAGTGACAGTTTGGTAGCACTGTTTTCTGATTTCACCACCAAATCAAGTTTGAGTTTATGTTTACATTTGTCAAAAAACAGATAAAATGTGCTCCTGGAAAGTTTCACCTTTTAAAAGTAATTACTGTTTATCATATGTAACTTTTAAAACTTGGTGTATTGACGGTCACATCCGTAACACAAAACAGGGGTTGTTCAATGTAACTATTTTAATTCATGTCATTTTGAAATGACAATTTTAAAAGTTCAAAAAAAAGTTCATTCTTCTAGTGCTGATTATTTTTTAATTAAACCCCAAGAAAGTGTCCAAATTCTTGTTTAAAGTTAAATTGTTGTCACACCCAGAACAGTGAAATGACCCTAAAATATTTTGATGGCAGAAAAAAGACAACTCCTAAGTATAGCTCTTTTACGTAGCTGACTTCAAGGTAACAAAAATTAAGATGCATCATTTGGTCGTTTCACAAACGACAATTTATAGATGCGATCATGAACTACATGGAGTATATTAGAGATGAAAAGGTGGATAATTCTTACCTCAATAAAACTCTCAACCTCAGGGTAGGTGGACATAATATTTAGAGCAGCCTGAAACAGAACGAATGCATAATTGCGGCGGTTTAATTTCACATAAAAAGTCGGGAAATGAAAACTTTTTAAGAGTATAAGTAGAGAAAAAATTGAGAGTTTCTACTATTTGGAACGAAATAAAGAATTTTACTTTCAGGAGGAGAAAATGCAATGTTGACACAAATTAATGAAATTTGTTTTTAGAAAATACAAACAGTCCAGAATTAGGATGGTGAGCTCTCTAGATGTAGTAATTTTGAGAATGAAGAGAGAGGCAGCAAAATAAGAATGCTGGACACAGCATTTGATTACAGAGAGAGAGAGAGAAAAAAATTACATACGATTTTCAATCCCTTCTGGAAGCCTAATAAGGATGAAGAAACACCTACTTACATCTGTGGTTGAGTAATTTATGAGGTCCGCTTTGTTGCCGACAAGAACGATTGGCATTTTGACAAGAGGGAGAGTCCCTCTGATCAAGGGGATCCAGTAATTAGTGATGGCAGCAAGACTATCCTCATCGATAACAGAGTAAACTAAGCAGACTACATGTGCACGATGCAGCTCATCTTGAAGCTGGTCTTCAGAGAGTTCCAAAGCTGCACAACAAATGACAGTGAAAAATTATCAGTAAAAACAAAACAGACAATGTCTTTTTTCACAGACGCTATAGTTATAAGCTGGTTTAAAAAAAAAAAACCAAGTAACAGTGATTGGTAATACTAAGTCCTTTGAGAAAAAATGTTCATGCTGTCCACCCGAAACATTTCGGTCGTTAGGATTTAGGTATTGCATAGGTTAGGTTAAATTAGGTTAGAAGAAGGTAGGCTATTTTTGGCCAAAATATCGTTCCGTTACGTTAGTTTTAAAACAACATACAAATACGATAGCCCCACAACTATTAGCTATGTTTATGCGAGCCTCTAAACCTAATTTCAATCGAAACCTGAGTTTGAAACCAAGGTTCAAATCACGGCATAAACAATACGGAACTAACGAAATGTAGGTTTCCGAAATTTGTGTTTGAAACCTTATTTTACACTAAAGACTAGGTTATCGCACTCCGCATAAACAAACCGGAGGTTGAAATTAGTTGAAATTCGACTTCAAATGCGGTTTTCAGGTGCGCGATCGGCAATATGGCAGATTCCGGATTTATTATCATAACGTTCGTAAACAACTGGTGCTTATCCCACGATTTAGCTTTAATTTTGCCATTATTCAACATTTTTTACAATCATACTTTTACTTTAATTGTTGCTTAAGCACTTTTATGTGATTCCTTCAGTTATATGTGGCTTATTTATCCTTATTTAGCTAAACGTAGGACGTTATTTTCTAGTGAAGGTGTTTAGTGTCAGATGGAATCCAGGCTTATTACTGCTTTTTCAGATTATTCTTGCAACTCTAATCAACATTTTATAACTACAGAAGCAACGCAGGCAAAGAGCTTTACAGGCTACAATTGAGTAATAGCCTTACCTACCAGTTCATCATCTGCGGAGAACTTTTTTACTGTATCCACACGATTTGCCTAGGATTTCAAGATAAGGCACCCTGCTTCCCTTTAAGTAGTGCACCGAATATTTTCATTTCAATCTACCGATTAAATCTAAAATCTGATCCAATCAGAGCTGTGTAGCTCTTGAATTTGTGTGTTATCCATGTATCTATTTCCTGGTTGTCCTACTGGAAGTGTGAGACCAGCCACAACCGTGACCTGCGGACTTATTTCTTTGATCCAATCTCTTGTAAATGATGACTCAAATTCTGAGGCCATCATTTATTGAAACTAGTTCAAAGTTTTTGCTCCAAAGTATCGTCAATCTTTCATACTGAGGCAGAAGGAAAGAGATTTTTTGGTGAGTGCTCTGTTATCCAAGATTTGCAATTTGAGATAAGAATACGGTTTTTATTGAGGCGTGTAACAATTTTTGGTCGTTGAATCACTTGTCATAATTGAGCCTTGGCGTTAGAGATGCATCAACTGTGGGAAGTGGCTCTGCCTGTGCAAAAATATCTTGTGACAGCAGTGAATGTTAGTAAATGCGCTTTACAGATAGACTGAAAGCTCCATATTCCAATCCACCCGAATAATTAAATTCCAAAGCATTTTTGAATTGAGTTCATATCGAATCTCAATGGGAGAACAATATACAGTGTAAGCTAAAGAATATCAGTGGTAAGGTTGGGTTTGTGTCTTAGGTTAATGAAATGCAATGGCAGGTTCTGAAATCTTGTCTGTCAGTTGCTCTTTACATGAGTCACCATTGAAAATCAAGTTGAAGAAAAAAAACACATAGGTAGGCAAACAGTAGTGGGTAGCTTGCCTATTTTCTTCCTGTCTTGCTCATGGACTCAGAGAGCAGTCGGAAAGAGGGGTGAGAAACAGGATTTCAGCGTGTGTCTCTGGGAATGTGGAAACTTAAAATTTGTGAAGCGTCATCAGTTTGTTGAGATTGTCACCGACTGTTGCCTCAAGAGGATTTAGACGCTTCTGCTTCAGCGATAGGTACATTGTTGACCTATCAATATCCGCTTATTTTGATCATATTTTGAAGGAGCAATTCCCATAAGTATTCCCGATTAGTTATTTGTTTCACTACAAAAATGGCAGACATAGGTACAATCTTTACGACACCAGGGAGTAAAGGTGCAGTGCTTAGTAGATTAGCACTCCTACACTTTCAATGCCTATATCTGCCTATTGTAAGATCATTAGAAGCTCAATAAACAACATGATGAATTTCTGCGTCTGCCACAATTATTTTTAACATCACTAAAATTATATATGATGGCAACTTTTCTGAGCTCAGAATATAAGCTCGAGCATTATTTAAAGGGTTGTTGAGATTACTTAGGTATTCATTCAATTTTTAAATATGAACGTAAAATGATTAAAAATCCACTGTCATTTTTCCAACTGTTGCTCAGAAAGTCAGTAAAGGCTTTTCTAGTGAAGATGAAGCCTCCCCTTATATATTGCGGAAAAATTGTGGAACATACACGGGATAAAAGAGTAATAATAATTTTATTGAATCAATTCATAGTGAAAAAATGAAGTGTAGCTTGTGAAAATGGCGCCAACGCATGAAATTCAAGTTCAATCGAAAATATGCGCATAAACAGCGCCAGAATCGGAAAGTTTGATTTCCCGCGAAAGTCGGGTTACAGCGCCCGCATAAACCCGACGGCGAAAACTTGCATTACAAACTCGGGTTTCGTGAAACCTCGGTTTCGAGCCTCGCATAGACGTAGCTATTGTCATATAGGACTGTAGGTATTTAAGTATGTTTCTACAAACACGGAGTCTCAAAATTCTGTAACCCCCCCCCCCCCCCCTTCTAAAATGTCCTAATTGAGCTATATTGAGACGAAACTTGGGGGATGTTTCTGGGTCAAAGAGAACTACTTCTTGGCATATACAAAAATTTTTGAGGGCAGCCCCCAGCTTTTTTTTTTTTTCAAACGACAGCTGTTCACGCCGTGAACCACGCGCCGTCCAGCCAGCGCCGATGCCCCCGCCGGCCGGCAACGCGCCGCGGTCGCTCTCTTCCCCGCGCTTCCCCTCCTCGCGGCCGCGCTCCCCCGTGACCCGCGACGCCGCCGCTATACGCTAGATAGCGTTGACGCACCCAGCTTTAGACGTTCCGCTGCTATTTCCCGTCGTCTGATTTAGAGGACCTCCCAACGACGTGGCCCATGAAATTTATGATCTACCGTACACCTCACACTGAGGCCTTCTGCTCTCGGCAAGTGTACCCCCGCAAGATGATTCCCTTTCGGCGAATTTCCACCTTATAAATTTCAGGTTCACTCAAATCAATAACCGGACATGACCATCGAGCTAGACGCGGATTCCGCATCTTGGCCCAAGACATGTAAGGCGCTTAGCCATAGAATAATAAGGCTACGCCTAGAGAAAGGACACTCTCGCAGATTTCGTGACGAAGAAGAAGAACAGGGACCTGGAGCTGGCGGGTATTGTTTACATTCGGAAATGAAAATGGCGGCGGTTGCTAACTGTAACACTCTAACTGTAGCTGATCACATGTGATTTTATCAGTCATCTGGCCAGCATGAGCACGACGAGGCTGTGGAAATCGTTTTCGTTACATTAATTTTGATACTTAAATTATTTTACTCTGTGGCAGTGACTTTTACACTTACAAAACATTAGACTCTTCTTTGGCACCACTGATTAAAGGCAACCCTGCAATTACCTGGGCCCTACTATTACATTTGATAACCTTGCAAAGAGCTGGCGGGCTCAGAAAAGTATAGACGCTATTAGTGGCGACGTCATCATAGGGATTCTCCATTATATAGAATTGGATCCAAACAATAACATTGGCATAACCTCTTTCAATGCTACCAATGCGAAAAAATCGATATATATCGCTTTTCTGTGACGTTGCACTAATAGCGTCTATAGGGCAACGGGACCTAACCAAACCTGGACACAGCAGGCGAGAGTCACAACGGTCGCTTACGCGAGTGTCCCTTCTATTGGCGTTAGCTTTATTATCCTATGGCTTAGCTTATTAGCTATACAGCGCAAGGCTCCCGTCACAGAATATACAGGCTTCACCAACAGAAGGCTCACTATGGAACGCCGTTAGTGTCAAAACCCTTTTCTTGCGCGCGCGGAATTTTTTCTGGCGCGCGGAATATTTTTCCGGCGCGCGGAAAGAAAAAACCCGTTTTCGATGAAAATCTCTGAATTTCCGGATTCCGCGCCGGTTTTCGATATATTTGCGCCGTTTGTGTCAAAACTATTTTTTCCGGCGCGGCGCTCTAAATCTGTTCCGCGCGCAGAATTTTCGATACATCGATTCCTGCTCG
Organism: Bemisia tabaci; assembly: GCF_918797505.1. Lineage (NCBI taxonomy): Eukaryota > Metazoa > Arthropoda > Insecta > Hemiptera > Aleyrodidae > Bemisia > Bemisia tabaci. The sequence goes on along the minus strand of NC_092793.1, from coordinate 90,007,214 downwards.
CCGATTGTGTCAAAACTGTTTTTTCCGGCGCTGCACCAGAAAATAATTCCGCGCGCCACTTTTTCGATATATCGATTTTTCTGCGCGCGGAGAATATTATTATCTCTCTTTTGAACGATTTCCATTAAACCGTTGGAGGGAAAAAAGTGCAGTGTTGCCGATAATTTAAATTTAATTTAAAACCATAAGTTATCCTTTCCCGCCACTTTTGGCTTTAGGCTTTACTTGTTCTGTAACTACTGTAACCGCCCGGCTTGGCTCCTAAATTTAAATTATCGGCAACACCGCACTTTTTCCCCTCCAACGGTTTAATGGAAATCGTTCAAAAGAGAGATAATATTCTCCGCGCGCAGAAAAATCGATAAATCGAAAAAGTGACGCGCGGAATTATTTTCTGGTGCAGCGCCGGAAAAAACAGTTTTGACACGATCGGCGAGCAGGAATCGATATATCGAAAATTCTGCGCGCGGAACAGATTTGGAGCGCCGCGCCGGAAAAAATAGTTTTGACACAAACGGCGAGCAGGAATCGATACATCGAAAATTCCGCGCGCGGAACAGATTTGAAGCGGCGCGCCGACAAAAATAGTTTTGACACAAACGACGCAAATATATCGAAAACCGGCGCGGAATCCGGAAATTCAGAGATTTTCATCGAAAACGGGTTTTTTTTTTTTTCCGCGCGCCGAAAAAAAATTCCGCGCGCGCAAGAAAAGGGTTTTGACACTAACGGCGTTCCATAGGCTCACTCCCAGCGTATCTCGGTCGAAGAAGAAGAACACACCCAGAACATTCGCGTTCGAACCTCCGAGCTGACTAGTGTGTAGTGCGTATTACTTCCGCTTCCTTATCTTCTTGGTTCTCGCTAGTTTTTTACTACCGTTTTTTCGTTTTTGAGTTTTTAGTTCCTATGTCTTCCAGCTAGTTTTCTTTTTTCCTCATTTTTCTAGTCAATTTCTTTTGTTATTTTTGTTTATCCTTTTCTAAGTTTTTGTTAATCTATCTCCGTCCCATGTGGTAAGTCCATCTTTTCTAACCTCTGTCTCCCGATGACAGCCTAAAAATGTCTGATCCCCCAGTAGATCCAGGGGACCCCCCTGGTATTAACTCCCAAACCCAAAATGCTTCTGTTTCCGTAAGTGCCGATCCTTTAGTTAATGCTACCGAAAGTAGAAAAACGATTATTCTTAAGAAAATTGATGATTTACTGTATCCTGATAACTCAACTGGCCCCTTTGTTATCTCCTTATCTTATGATGGTTTAGGTAACAAACATGCTACCCTTATAGGTGAAGCCCTTTATAGATGTAATATTGTCGGTATTAAGTCCATCAAAAAGATTAACAAAAGTTTAGTCAATATCGAATTTGTGAAACGCGACTATGCTAACAATCTGGTTTCCAATCACAAAACTATTCTCCCCTATGAAAATGCTAGGGTTTTCATTCCCCTCAATTATATTACTCGTAGATTAGTAATCAATGACGTACATACAGACCTAGGCATTGAATCTATAGGTAACTATCTAAAAGATAAATATGCTAATGTTATCTCAGTTCGACGTATCTTCCGAAGAAATGAGAAAGGTGTTTTAACTCCTACCCCTAAACTTGAACTTCTTTGGGAAGGTACTACCCGTCCTGACTTCTTTTATATCTTCTATTCTCGTTGCAAAGCTACCCCCTACATCTACAACGTTACAACCTGTTCTAACTGTTTAAACTATGGCCATCGTGCTGAATTTAAGGGTATCTTAACGTGTAAAGGTCTTAATCGATGCCCAAACTGCTCAGACCAACATGCTGCGCATGATATTTGCCCTAATTCAACCAAATGTCTTCATTGCAAAGGTCCCCACAAAACCTTTGACCCTTCCTGTCCTTCATTACTTGAACAGAAAGCTATTAAAAAAATTATGGCCTTTGAAAATCTTAGCTTTCATGAAGCAACCAAAAAACTTGAGATGCTGAAAACCGAAAATATCAAACTGACCCTGAATGACAGACTTCTAGCAATCCAGAATAAAATTAAGGCAGGAGAGACCATTTCTATTGATGATATCGATCCCAAGAACTTCCCGGTTCTGAATAATAAATATCTAGTTCTAACCTCAAACAATGACCAAGAACAAACAAGTCCTGATAACTTTCAATATTCTATCGACGACCTTAGAAGACCCTATTCAGAAGTCGTTCTTTCCCCCTCTCCTATAAGAAAGAAAGTTAAGATTTCAGAGGTTAACGATCCAGTAATGCCTTCCGATAGATGGCTTAAAAACTATCAAATCCAATCTTCTTCTACTCAGATCCATAAACCAATCAGTGATCAGAATAAAGGTTTCTGGCCCGTTCCGAATAAAGGAAACCAAACTATTGTCTCTCAATCACACTTAGGACAACAGCAACTTAAATTGGCTCCTCCCCCTAGTAACAAAAACTCTTCATATTCTAATTCATCTACCATACCTACGAAACAAACCCCTTCCGCTAGATCCCCGGTACAACCTCCTAATACTGGACAAAAACAAGCACCCCAACAACAATACAAACCTTCTTCTTCTACAAAATCAATAACCCCAACCAATCTCCAAACTAAAAAGACAAATCCTTCACAATCCACTATCAATACACCTTCTCCCACTCTTACCCATTCTTCTGAACCTGTCTCCTCACTAGTCCTGATGGATATTGGTAGTGAGACTACTCTATCTCCCTGATCTTCGCCCCTAAAATCCAGTTCTGTTTTTAATCCCTTTTTCTTTTTTTCCCTTTCTTTTTAACCCCCCTACCTCCCCTCTTTCCCCTCTAACACTCTCTCCTTATGTCACCTCCAACTTTATCTACTCTTCCCTCAAACTTTCATATCCTGAACTGGAATATGAGATCTTTACTCTCTAATGAAACTGACCTCAAAATTCTTCTTTCTGACTTGAAACCAGACATAGTTTTGTTATCTGAAACCTGGTTAAATAACTCTTCTCGAGTCAAATTTCCAGGTTACAACATTATAAGAGACGATCGCGACGATGGTTACGGTGGACTCTTATCACTAATTAAAATCAAATATAAATTTCAACGTCTTTCCTTAGACACTACATCACTATTAAACTCAAGAATAGAAACACAATCCTTCAAACTTATATTTGATAATTCATCTGAATTCTTCTTTTTGAATATGTACATCAATCCCACAAGTAAACTTCTACTGAACAACCTTTTGACCTTCTTTGAATCCAATAACCTGGTTGGCAAACCTCTTTTCTGGGCTGGTGATTGTAATGCAGAACACCCCCTGTGGGGCTACCCTTCTAGTGACCCTAGAGGCGAAGTTCTTGTTAACCTTTCCCATCAATTAGATCTTTTCAATATCAACTCACTTAATCCCCAACCAACAAGAAAAACTGCTCCGGGCCGTAGCCTTAGATTCAATGATTTGGCCTTTATTTCTGAACCACTCTGTAGGAACACTTACTGGAAAGCTCTTCAAACAGGTGGTAGTGATCACCTACCATGCTCCTACTTCTTAAATAAAACAATCTCTTCAGATATCAACTCGATACCTTCCACCTCCTCATTTGCTCTTCCTAAACTAGAAAAGTTACCAAAATTGGAAAACTGGAGTTTGTTTAAATCACACCTTAATCAACTTCTCACCTGTTCCTACTACAGTTATGATAGCTATATCAATATAGTGAAAGAAGCCTACGCCAACAGCGTTAGAGATGAGAGATTACTGAAAACTCCTCATTCCCAGTTTGTCCAACTCCCTCCCTCTTCTTCGACAACCACTATTCCTTCTAAACCCAAGAAATATAAAAGAATTCCCTGGTGGAATGAGGAATGTCAAATGTTAAAAAATAAACGTGACTTTCTCCTAAGAGATTACCAGAGAAATTGCTCCTTTTCTACTTTTTTAGAATATAAGAAGACCAACGCTGAATTTAAACTCCTGGTTAAAAGTACAAAAAAGAAAAATTGGAGAGAATTCACTGACAAACTTAATCACTTTACTCCTGCTAAAGAAATTTTTGAAAAAGTTAGGATTCTTAACAGATCACTAACCCCGTATCAAGACATTAATTTTGATTGGATTGATGATCTTCATCTAACCCTTACCCCTGATTCTCAGTTCTCTAAACAATGGAACAACTCTTCATCCTTCTCTAACTCATTTGAAAAAATTTCGAAAGAAGAATTCTTTTTGGCAATTAAGAAACTTAAAAAGAAAAATCCTGGTTTAGATGACACCTTGGTTGAATTCATTTCAGAAGCCCCCACCAAAGCCCAAAATATCCTCCTTGACATTTTTAACAATATCCTAATTACCAAAAAGATACCCGATGACTGGAAAAACGTTAAAATCTTCACTAGTTTAAAGAAAGACAAAGATCCTCAATTAGCCTCCTCCTATAGACCGATTGGAATTATCTCTGCTTATAGGAAACTTTTTGAAAGAATAATTCTCAATCGGTTAGAATTCTTCCTGGAAAAAAATCATAAACTCTCTCCTTTCCAATTCGGATTTAGAAAGGGAAAAAATGTATATCATAACCATTTTCAAATTTCCAGCCATGCCTATAAGGCGATCGGTGATAAAGCTTATATGGCAACTCTTTTTTTGGATATTAAAAATGCCTACAATAACGTTAACTATAATATCCTCTATAAGAAACTCATTTCAATTGGCATTAACCCTGACCTAGCTCGTATCATTTTTAATCTTATTTCAAATAACTCCATTATAGTCTCATATTTCAATAAAACTACGAATCCTCGCCTCCAACCTAAAGGCCTGACCCAAGGTGGTATCCTTAGTCCGTTACTTTACCTTATTTACACCTCTGATTTATTTAGATCCCTCTCTACATCATACATTTCTGAATTTGCTGATGACATATCTATTTATAACATCCATAAGAAATTAGATGTAGCGATGGAGTTACTTAATTCAGACCTTAAGTGTATTAACAATGCACTCTCAACTCTAGGACTTGACCTTTCTCTCCCTAAAATCCAGGCTATTATTTTTTCTACTAGGAGACTCCCTGATAACCTTTCTTTTAATCTTGATGATTTCTTAATCCCTGTACTTCCCTCGGCCACATATTTAGGCCTCCTATATACTAGAAAAATGAATTGGCTTCCACATATTAATTCTATTAAACTTAAAATTTCTTGTAAATTAAACATCTTGTCATATCTACATGGTTGTTCTTGGGGTATTAACCAGGACGTTTCTCGAAAACTTTTCATGAGTATGATTCGCCCGATTCTTGATTTCGGCCTCCCAATATACTGTAGAAATTTTAATCTTATTGAAAGAACTAATATACTCCAAAATTCTTGCCTACGTAAAACTTTAAGTGTGCTTAGATCAACCCCTACCAATAATCTAAACGCTGAGTCAGCTATTCCCCCTATCCTTAATAGATTTAACTTCCTAACAGATAAACTTCTAATCAGAGCAATGAGCATGAAGCACAGCCCCATTATAAGGAATATAAAGATGCTTGAGAGATCTATTATGAATAGTAACTACTGGGTTAATAAACAACACCCACTTTTTCTTAACAGATGGATTCTGAGAAAGCCTTTACTTCCTAAAATCTTAAAAAGCGATTTTCCGTGCTCACTTATGAGAGATCCTGTTTTCCAATTTTTCCAACCTAATACCATCTTCTTAGACATTCCTAAAAAAAAACTATCTGATCACATTTCAATCCAAATGAACTTTAACGAATTAATGAGATTAAAATTTAGGAACTTTACCCAGTATTATACTGATGGCGCCAAGACGGCTGAATACACCACGTCAGCCTTTCTCTCTAATGAATTCTATAAAGTCTATTCTCTATCGGAATATAATTCTATATTTGAAGCCGAAACGTGGGCTATTCTCCAAGCTGTTGAACACAGTATTAGCCTTAATCTTTCCAATGTTGCAATTTGTACAGACTCTCACAGCGTATTAGTTAACCTGATTAATCAACAACCGGACCTCCACCCCCTCATTGAAGAAACTAAAGAAATCCTGTTTAGATACCGAGAAAGGAATATTTGGCTGATCTGGATCCCTAGTCACTCAGGAATATTAGGTAACGAAAGAGTTGATCAATTGACTAAATCTATTCATTTAGCTCAGCCAATTGATAATAAAATCTTTTTTAAACAATTGTTCCCCCTTATCTCCCAACAAAACTTTAACGATTGGAACTCTGATTGGATAGCTTGTACGTGGAAAGGCCAAAGACTAAAATCTCTTCTCCCTACTCTCTCTCGTAAACCTTGGTTTTATAGACTTGACTGGAAACGCTCCCTTATCACGAATCTAATTAGACTTAGAATTGGTCATGGCCTGTACCCCACTCACTTGTTTAGAATTAACTTAACAACCTCTAATTTGTGTGAATGTGGTTCCATTGGAAACCTAGAACATATCCTTTTCCAATGTGATAAACTTAAAAATAGAAATACCCTTTTTTCTGAACTTATAAATAAATTTGAAATCTTCCCACCCTATTCAACCCTATATCTTCTTTCGGTCGGCGACCTCAATACCCTTAAATCCATAGCCCTTTTTCTAGATAAAAATGATATCCACCTCTAATCTACCAAATCTTCATTCTTACACTAATAATTTCCCTATATTTTTTTTTCACTCCCACCAACCGTCTTACCCTCTGTTTTATTCGATCTACCTTTTGTCCAAACAAATCATTCTCTCTAACACATTCAATCCCTACCGTATGTTCACTTTGTTTGTTTTCCATTACCCAGTCTCTGGTCATAGGAAGTCGCTCTGCCGGGTATCAGAGCGTGAAAATGGTGAAGGGTTCTCACCCTCTCTCTACTCAACTCCTCTTTTTTATCAATCCCTCACCTTTTTCCATGTTTTTAGTTTTTTCTTTTTTACACCTCTAAAGTCGGTAACTAGTCACCTGTAACCTTCTCTCTACACTATCACACTAGTCTAAAGTTGGCTGCAGGTGCTTAGACACAAAGCCATAAAACGACAGAAAAAAAAAAAAAAAAAAAAAACACACCCAGAAAGTAATGTTTACATTGAGAGCCTAACCTAATTCTGCTGACTTTGTCCTCCCTCGTGCGTGCTAGGAGAATGAACATGAGGATTTTTGAAAATGACGAACGAACAGTTTAATTATTAACGCGAAACTTTTCTTTTGTTGTATGATCTTGATAATTTCTAATTTAAAGTTGCAGTTATGTTTTCTTCATCTGTTGTCTTGGTGGTTAAGTTGGTCATCCTAAAATGTGAAGTGATGTAGTTCGTTTTTAGGCCAGTATCTCTTGCAACGAGGAGAAGCCCTAAGGTATGTGTTACCCAAATTTGATTACCATGTTATTATTTTTCCTCAAACTTGGTTCCTGAAAAACCTTACGCTATTGTCAGTGGATGAATACACTCCCAAACGGGTTTTTTAACCTTAAAATGATTCGTCAAGCTAAAGTTACGTGCTCGAACTGGCATGCGTTATATTGCATCGATCAGGTTAAAAATCTCGGAAGATTTGAAATTTTTAGCACAAAAAAGGACGTAAGCCTCTGTGCGTGAGCCTATAGAATCATTCTAAACCCAAAAATCGACAAAATTCAGAGAAATGATAGCAGGATAGAGTTTGGAAAAAAACATTGCATTTGACACAGAAATCGGTAGCTGAATTGAATGCGAGGTTTTTTTTTGAACACTATTCTGCCTTCATTTCTCTGAATTTTGCCAATTTTTAGGTTTAGCATGATTCATTAGGCTAATGTGCAGGGGCTTTCGTCCTTTTTTTGGCTAAAAATTCCAAATCTGCTGAGACTTTTGACCTAATCAATGTGATATATCGCATGCCAGTCCGACCATGCCACTTGAGCTTGACGAATCACCTTAATGATACATTACTTAACCAGCTACTGTTAAACAACTAATTTATCTGATGAAAGGATGCTCCTGGCAATAATAGTTTTGTGCATTGCTGATAAGTAGCTATGCTGCTTCATTATAAAGCCAATCCCCTTCAATCTTTTGGATCTACAATATTTTAAGGTGACCCTCCCAAGTAGACTGACAGATTTAAGGTCAATCTTTCCCAAGTTTGTCAGTATTTGTGGCTAGTAATCTTTTCAACAAGGAAATAATATGAATGAAATGCATTAATGAAGCATCCAGCCCTCATCTGACTGATAAAGATTCTGGCAATTTAACCTGGGAAATGTCAATCACTCTCAACTTTTCCAGATGTAATCACCTCTCTCTAGCGAATTAAGGGTTCATTATGAAGGGACCAGTGTATCACCGCGTGGCTTGCACAAGCCCTGTAGGTACTTATTTTTCTCTGGTGGTTGAAAGTCACCACTGATGCCTCAAAGTTGTTCCTTATCAGTCTTTATGATCGCATCCTACTATGCAACTGGGATTAATAATGTAGATGAAACTTTAAGTTCAGAATAGGAATCATGTCAAAGGAGATACTAATTTGTACCTAATTAATGTTTTCAGATGGCTACAAAGAGGCAGGCAGCACTAAGTCAACTTGCTAGAATGTAAAGTAATATCCCTATCTACTAGCAGCTCTCTTGGAAAGTGAAGACTTACGGTAAGTGTCTCACAGTTTGTATGCAACATTTTCTGCAGTACACAACAAGAAAATAGAATATTTTGGTCCTTAATCTTGGCAGATAAATTCAACGAAGTACAAGCAACTTCAATGAAACTTGTACTTACATTTAAGAAGCAGTCATTCTGCCTACTTTAAACGTTAATTATTGGGAGCTTGGTGGATTTGTAATCTCATGTGGAAAGCCCTGGACACATAATTGCATCCAAGGCTTGTCCTTCAGATTAATAATTCTACATTTTTTGACACTGTTTTACATGGACTCAATGCCCAACACTGTAAGTATCCTAATCAGATTAGGTGGAAAGAGATTCTGCACCACTGTCACTGAACTACATTGATCACCATCATTACTTACTGCTCTCTAGGCTTCCTTCAATATTTTTGAAACCTACTACAATTGAGGTACAGCATCAATTCAGGGTTTTTTGAAGCAACCAACCCATTTTTTGTTGCAAGTTACTGCAAAATTGCTCTTCACTAATGTGACAGTCTTTTGTGTACATAAACCATGACGCAAATTGAAACACAAGTTCACCAACTGTATACCCTCAAGTTTCAGGAAGTAGCAAAAGAAGTTTTATAATTATATTGCAGTATCCTATGATGTGAAACGTATTGCTCATTGTGCATTTGTTAAATTTCCTCTTCTAATACTAATGTTTACTCGAATTTTCCTCACAGATGGCTGAACAGATTCAGTGTGCGCAAAAGAAAAGAGGTGGTAGATGGTGCTCTATCCAGGGTTGCTTAAGTGACTCAGTGAAGGATCCTGACCTACAATTTTTTAGGTTTCCGAAGGATTTGTTGCATTTATCTTTGTGATTTATTCTGAAACTCTACCTGACAGGTTAATTTTCTTTAATTTGTATGTAAATTTTGTATTTTTGCCCTTGCAATGTCATACTTAGCTACTGAAATTCTAAAAATACTCAGGATTCCATTTTTCTCGATAAGTAACATTTATCCATGGTTCAAATATGATGGTTCATGTAGTATTAAATGTAAAGTTTCCTAAGCTCAGATGGATAGTTTATTCAGCAGGGTTACAATTTATTGTCAGTAGAAGAGCCATTGAAGATACTGCAGCGAACTTTAGATAGTACTGGTAGTTCTGTTTTTTTAGTCAAGAAAAAGTTAGTTCCGTGCACAACTCTATCCCCTGGTTACTTGCTGTTCGTCTGAGCGATTAAAGTAGATTCCTCCTTGTGAAGTATTGTTCTCTCTCTCCATCATCTATATTATTTCATTAATTACTGTAAATGCAAGGGTATTGATTGACATGGCATCCTTCAATTTTGTTATGATTAATTTCCTTACCCCTTGTTTCTTTTTTTGTTTTGTTTTGTAGTACTAATTTGTTTCTTGTATGATAATTTTATTGTGCTTAGTTATCAATATCGTTAAATTACCTCCTTGAAGAATGTTGTTTGGCATTTAATTCTTGTTCTGTTGAAGGGACTGTTTCTTCTTGTTGATTGTTCATAATATGTCTATGTGAATATTTGCCAACAATAAATATAAAACACTAGGTAGCGAAGTCAGTGGCATAGCACGGTGAGTCCAGGGGGCCTAGATTGTTCAAGAAGAAAATTATTCTTAAAGGTTCTCAGGATTTGCTTACCTATGAACACTCCAAATTAGTAAATTTTGGACCTCATACCCCTTCATGCAAAATTTCTCAATACGCTGGTGAGAAGAGCTTTGTATCAATCAAAGAATCTCTTTTGCAATTAATTTGGGTTCCTCATCTGTATAGGTATACGCCTTGTTTTCTCTGCCTTCTTTTACATGTTCACCTGTCAAGTGCGAAATATGCGCTGCTTGTTTTTAAGTTTCCTCCATAAGTCAAGGTATTATGTTCAGCAATATTAAACTCACCTGCTTGGTGCCTTTAATTCCACAAGTAACAGGTTATCCGTTCATTTTCTGATTAATTATTTATTATCATTAGCAACATACCATTTCTCCGCTTAGTAGAATGACGTAACATTTGAAATTTAATTTTGATACGGAGACTGCTGATTCTTGTTACCTACTTGTGTTCAGATTATTCAGTCAAATGTTTGTACATTTTCTTCCATTCAGAATTTAATTACTTTCTATTAAAAGCAATGCCTTTTGAGTATCATTTATTTACGCCACTCTCTTAAGTACTTCTTTTTCCTAAACATCAACTTTACTCCTTCAATTCTAAACGGCAAGTATGTACTTAGAAATATCAGATCCCGAGGAGAATTCAATAATAGTACCTACCTGTCTCTAAGGTTTCGAAGGTTTCAGATAGATCTACCTAATCTAATAGAGAGAAAATTGAGAGTAAGCTAATTTTTGGCGGAGTATTCTAACTCTCGTTATGCCATCAAGCACTGTTTGCTTCTAAAATCAGGTGGCTACCGATACTCTTGAAACGTTGATGGGTGAAATGCACAAATTTAACAATTTGGGGGCTTTTTTAGTTTCCTTTGGTACCTTCTACTTTGATTTTGGTAAAATAAGCATCAGTGTTTATTCAAATTTGTTATGAATAGTCATGAAGATTAAACATAGTGCTTTGTAACAACGTCCAGGTAACAATTTTCGAGTTAAAAAGATACGTGAAGATAGGAAATATGAAATAATTTGAAATCTGGTACATGCTTTAAATTTATTAAGTCATCATTTCATCTGATCATTTCACAATCAGCCCATATTAATGAACACACGTTGAATCTTTTTCATGGATTAATTTTAATGAGAGTAAAATCAATTGATTCATTAAAATTATTATCGTTGCGTATAATTAAAAAGATAAGTGAAGAAAGGAAATATGAAATAATTTGAAATCTGGTACATGCTTTAAATTTATTAAGTCATCATTTCACAATCAGCCCATATTAATGAACACACGTTGAATCTTTTACATGGATTAATTTTAATGAGAGTAAAATCAATTGATTCATTAAAATTATTATCGTTGCGTATAATTAAACTCGACAAAACCCGATTCGATTTCCCATTTGAGAGGCTTCAATTCAAATAAACCGCCGTTCACTTTATTGTAATTGTTGGCAATCTTGCACTCATTTGACAACAATGCAGGCAGCCGGAAAGTACAAACAGTGATACATTGGAGTATACGGGAGTGAACCTTCTGTTGGTGAAGCCTACATATTCTGTGCTCCCGTTTGCATCCGGCTACATCACCGTCCAGCCGTACAGGTACTCTATCCAACCGTAGAGCTGTTGACTGCACAGAGGCTCCCGTGCTCGGCAGCTTCTCAGCACTGCACGGAGCAAACCCGCATTCGCTTCGTAGCGATAGCCGCCGTAGCGATCCGCTTTTAGGCAAGCCCTGGGGGTTGTCCCTTGGGGATCTTCACTGCGCTTCGAGCGCAAACCCTGAAGACGCGGCGCCCACTGTCACGGATTGCCTACCCGCCAGGCAACCATCGCTTGGTCCGGCTGGTTGCCTCATCTCAGGCGCCTAATCAGCACGCTCGAGCGCTCGGATGAGCTCCCTCCTCCGACCTCACAACCCGGATCTGCTCTCCGTCCAACGCGCTTAAATCCACGTGCCTGCGCGCACAACAGCCCTCCCCCACCTGTGATACCTCATTCGAAAAAGGATAAAAAATTAAACTTTTTCGCGCAATCCGCAAGTGGCCATCTTTATTTTTGCAAGATGGCGGGAAATTGGCATTTGAGCTATTTTAGAGGCCCGACTGGATAGGAAAGAATTGAAACAGAAGTTGAGCCGTGAGCAAGATGTTGCGTACGTTGGCGCAAGAGTGGGCGGCGAGCGGGATTTCCACACTTCTGCGCTGATTGGCCAGGCGAGAGTTGCGGACGGACGACGTATGAAAAACTGCCTACGTGGAGGTGGTCCGGCGGCAACATACCCGCCGCCAGTCTCTGAAAAACAATAGAGAATGGTAGTTGCGTGCGTTGCCAGCGAGCGCGCTGCGAGCGCTTCTGTTTCAATTACTTAGCATTGAGTCGGGCCTCTAACCGTCCATATCCTCTGGCTATTTGTCAAAAATGAATTTATTTTAAACTCAGCATCCCAGTATCCAGGCATGGCCTGATGAGGTATCCAGGGGTTTTTGAGACAAGGAAGACGAATCTGGTGAGCATTTTTTAAAATGACCAATCTTATGCTAAAATGCCAATTTCGCCATTTTTTTGCCGCAATTTTGAAGAGGCTTGAATGAATTTAATAAATATGACCAAATTTGTTTTTTCCATTGCCAAATAACCATGGATACTAAATTTAATGCAAATCCATTGGTAAACGTCACGAATGCCAACTGTCCGCCATTTTGGAAAAATTAGCTTTCTTGAAAAAATCTCACCAGATTTGTTTTCCTCGTCTCAAAAAACCCCCGTACACCGAGCTTCAGATATATCCATCGACAAATAGCTAAAATGGCAATTTCCCATCATTTTTGTCCGCCATCTCACAAAAGAAGAAAACAGCAACTTACAGATTGCGCAAACAAAGTCCTTTCTTCTATTCCCTTCCGATGGAACCCCCCCCCCCCTCCCCCGATAAATAATATTGGATATGCCAAATAGTAGTTCTTCTTGGCTTAGAAACATTCCCCAAGTTTCATCTCAATAACTCAGTTAGGGAAAATTTTAGAAGGGGTGTGCTAGGGTGGAGCGTTTTTGGGCTTTTCTTTCATTTTGAAAATGGATATAGCACAGTAGTTGCGAAATGGTCTGAAAATAACGCCTGAATTTTCCTGAATTTTTTCGTCAACGATTAGGCCTCCCGCATTGACGTTGACGTCAAAATTATCAGAAAATCCAGGTTTTTTGACGATAACTTGGCAACAATGGCAAATAGGACAAAAATGCATAGCATGAAGTGTTGTAAAATCACTTTCTCATCGTTTTTTTTTGTAAGTGCAACCGTTTTAGTGTAAAATTCGAAAACCCGTATTTTTCCGGAAATTTGGCACAAATTCTCGTTCAGTCCGGGAGAAATACGGGAGAAAGAGAGCTAATTCGGAACAAATTGCGTGATAGACTTTTCCTACAAGAATACCATCATCGGGTTGGCCTGAATAACAAAACATATAAAATGTTTTCCACGGCTCCACTGCGGAACACCCCTTAAAATGCCTAAAATTCAAAAAGGCGGCCGTGTTTAGATTATCCAGCATCAAGGTAATTTAAAATGTGCATCTCGTGTGATATGAGGTGTCGATTCCTATGTTCTTTTAGTCGTAATTTGAAATATACTGTCAAAAAAATTCCCTGGTCAAACGGGGTGCATCAAATCCAGGATGGCGGCCAACTTTGAATTGCGGGAGGGTAACTTTTAAATTTTGATTAGTGTATTACATTTTGAATTGAAAGTAAGGTAACGATCTCTGGATAATATTGATTTAGCAATTTGATTAGTGGTCCAAAATTAATTTGTCATTTATAAGATCTTATCTATGATCCGATGAATGACACCTGGTCAGGAGGCGTAAAACTGACAATCCAGTATGGAATTATTTCCGTAAACCTCGCGCGCGTTCACAAAGAAAGTCGGCGCGTGGTTGCGCCACTGGCGCGAAGCAATTCCATAGCGCGCGACATAGGTATCGCTGCGCGCTGTCAGTGTTTCTCCGCGCGAGGTGTAACTCGACGCGCGAGAGAGCAAACCCGCCGCGCGCCATGTAGGATCGCATGGCTCAAGGTTGTATGTTGCCAAACGTCTTTTTAATTAAAGTTTGAAACCTAACCTAACCTAACCTAACGTAACCTAACCTTACCTAACCTAACCTTACCTAACCTAACCTACTATTAAGCTAAAATTAAATCTACATTTGGCAGCCGTGTCTTTACCTTGTTAAGGCTCTATAGCAGCGCGCGCGAGAGATTTTCGCCCGCGCGAGGTATTGTCGTGACCTTGGAGATTTCTTCGCGCGCGGTGAGATTACTTCGCGCGCGGGGAGATTTTTTCGCGCGCGCGAAGATTCTTTGCGCGCGCCGACTCTACTGCTCACGCGACGACTCTGCTGCTCACGCGCCGACTTTTTTCGTGAACGCGCGCGAGGTTTCGTGAACGCGCGCGAGGTTTACGGAAATAATTCCATAATCCAGGCCAAATCCGCAGGTTACCAGGGTTTAAGATGCCACAATGTTTTTGGTGAATTTAGATAATTTTGGCCGTAAATTTTAAATTTACAGTAGAAAATGCCCCATAATCGTACAGGGTCTCCCGATTATGGGATAAGTATATGACTTCTAACAAAGGACAGAACAGAAAATTTCAAAGTGTGATAGTAAAAAAATCTTTAAAATAAATCTAACAGTTTTCTTAAATGTTCGCAATTAATATTACTCCTCAATAAGAGCTGAAATTCAGGATGGTGACTATCTCCATATGAAAAACCAATAAAACGACACTACAAATGGACTACATTTTGCAAACTAGAATTATAAATTCTAGCCCGGTTCAGTCCAAATAAATGTACAATTCAAAGAGAAACTGATATAAACAACAGAATTACCTATTACTAAAAGAAAAATAATGAAAAAAATGAAAACATTGATGATTCATACCACCAGATGATGTTCCTCAGTATATTTTTTGAACAATTGTCGTCAACTTTTGATTTTAGAGATTAATTTTTTTTTTTTTTTTTTTAGGTATTTAGCCATGATTCTCACGTGACCTGATTTGCTTTATTCCCATTTCGAATAAAAAGAGTCTTGGTTCTTGGGGGGAATAACAGGATTTTAAACGCAGATATTACTTACACGGAAATCGGTACCTTATTTTCGAAGATGTATAATAAAAGCATATTTTAAAATAAGACGCAATGCTAAAAGGAACTATGTTGCACGCAAACACCGTTCAGATAATGCCTTTCAGCATTATACCTACACCTCCGGTAAACACTACTGCCTTTTACAGGCAGTCATCGTGGATTTGAGACGCCCTGTTTGACCATTCATTTTCCACTTAATTTTTTACTTCACATTTTACCAAAATTACACAGGGTATAATACTTCACTTCACTCATTGCGTCATTATTTCTTAGGTAACTTGCCTAAGTCGTCCTACCCTTCAAACTTATCCGTCTTTTTTGAATTTTGGGCAGCCCGATTAACCAGATGGTATTCATCACGTCATACTGGCAATCTACGACCAAAATTACGATGAAACAACCAAAGCATACGAAAAAGGTTTGCGATGTTGCAGAATTCTTGGAATTTTCAAATATTGCAGACGAGATACTTGGTTTGAGAATTTTGCAGTCGATATTCTTTAAGGAACTAAACACCTCACTTAACTTATCACACGAATAAGTGGTACTAGGACAAACTATCAGAGGGGATGTGAGGGAATATGGGACAAACATACCCTCCTGCCGTTCAAAGTTGGCCGCCATCCTGGATTTGATGCACCCCGTTTGACCAGGGGCTTTTTTTGACGGTATATTTCAAATTTACGACTGAAAAAATTTACAAGAACATAGGAATCGACACCTCATACCACACGAGATGCACATTTAAAATTACCTAGATGCTGGATAATCTAAACACGGCCGCCTTTTTGAATTTTAGGCATTTTAAAGGGTGTTCTGCGGTGGAGCCGTGGAAAACATTTTATATGTTTTGTGTTATTCAGGCCAACCCGATGATGGTATTCTTGTAGGAAAAGTCTATCACGCAATATGTTCCGAGTTAGCTCTCTTTCTCCCGTATTTCTCCCGGACTGAACGAGAATTTGTGCCAAATTTCCGGAAAAATGTGGGTTTTCGAATTTTACACTATAACGGTTGCACTTACAGAAAAAACGATGAGAAAGTGATTTTTTGGAAATTTAATTTCCAACAACTTTCATGCTATGCATTTTTGTCGTATTTGCCATTGTTGCTAAGTTATCATCAAAAAACCTGGATTTTCTGATAATTTTGACGTCAACGTCAATGCGGGAGGCCTAATCGTTGACGAAAAAATTCAGGAAAATTCAGGCGTTATTTTCAGACCATTTCGCAACTACTGTGCCATGTCCATTTTCAAAATGAAAAAAAAAGCCCAAAAATGCTCCACCCTAGGGTGTGCGGACTTTTGAGAAACCCTGTTTGTTTCCACCTTTTAAAGATTTTCCCGTTTTTGAGTAGTTATATCTTTCTTGCGTTGCAAGGTATTTCAATCAATTTTTTTGTATTTTGAAGAGCCTCAGCAGGGCTACTATTCTACAAGAAAAAAAAA
The DNA here is from genome assembly GCF_918797505.1 of Bemisia tabaci. Taxonomy (NCBI): domain Eukaryota; kingdom Metazoa; phylum Arthropoda; class Insecta; order Hemiptera; family Aleyrodidae; genus Bemisia; species Bemisia tabaci. Next base: position 89,990,393 of record NC_092793.1, on the reverse strand, counting down.
AGAAAAAAATTAGAGACATTGGTGCGTCCCTACATCTTGATATAGGTGACAGACCTGGTCTTGCCAACATTCATGAAGTTGTTAACAGGGAGGCATTTTAGGCATCTATTAGGATGAAGGCCTGTAGTTAGAGCAATAATACGCAATTATCATTGAGACTAAACATGAAATATCGTAATAGATTCGATTAATTATGATGTGTACAAAAATTAGACAGACTAAACATAAAATATCATAAAAGATTTAATTAATCATGATGCGTACAAAAATTTTTAATCACTTACCATCACATATAAAAACAATTGTAAATCCTTCCGTATTTATAAAGAATGTAAAAATTTCACTAAGAACCAAGGCATACTATAGCCTTAAAAATACTTTAACCCTCTTTCGCACGTCCAGATTCAATTTCAACTTTGTATGTCCAGATTCCATTTCTATCTCAATTTTAACTTCGATTTCAATGTTAACTTTATTTTTTAAGTTACTTAAACTGTTTAGTTTACTAAGCAGCTGTATGTTATGTTAGACTTTATCTTGAAATTGTTTACATTTGTTACCTAATTTCAACAATAAATTATCAATCAATCAATTAATCTAATGCAATATTTCAGGTTTAGTCTCATTTGGCTTTGATTGAGGGTTCTCAGAAGAGATTTTTCACCAATGGACTGCTGAAGTATCCATCTACACTGTTCCTTCTCTGTTGTTACAAAGAAAGATAAGTTAGTCGTATTTCAGTAAAATGCATTCGATGTATAGATGTTTGTTTACATCCTTGGAGGAATCACCTTAAATGATGTGCCCAAACAGTACTGCCATCATATGTTGTGGGTGCCAAAATGTTTCTTCTTTTTCTTAAATGGGTACCTAGTTACTTAATGAGTTTTTTCAGATTGGGTCAAAATTTGGTAAAAACATTTTGTTTTGTTTTCTTGGGAGTTATCATATCAAGTGTGTTTAGGACATATCAATTCAAAGTTTCGCAACCGATTGCCTGCCACTAAGGCAGCTAGAACTGGGGAACAGTGTTCCCAGATGAAATGCCGGAGACCCTATGAAAAAAAGCCGGAGTTTTTTACCAAAATGCCGGAGATTCTGAAAAACACCCTTTTTTTAGAATTACCAGTGAAAATAAATGGTTTTGCTGACCGCATCGCCTCTAATCATAAAAACCTATTGATAATGTAATGGATCAAATGTTGGTATCGATCATAGAGATAAAAAAAGGAGGTGTTTGTATTTCGGACATCTTTATTTTCTTTGGTGACGTAGGTCATTACGGACGAATTTTATGATTGATTTTCTTGGAAATGGTGTAATTTATGGAAAAAGTCTGTCCATATAAAGTGTTTGAAATTATTTCAAGAGTTCACTTAAGCAATAAAACAAAATCGGACGTTATGGTCCGTTATTAATATCACGAATTCCGGATTTGGCTGGAATATCGACGCCATGTTGTACCGACCTACGTCACGGGGTAAACAATAATCTGCAAGATGGAAACACCTCCTTTTCTTTCTCTATCAGTGTTGCCAGATGAATTTCCAGCTCCAATTGAAAAAATAGCCGGAGTTTTTTTATCAAAATGCCGAAGATTTATAATAGATTGCCGGAGATTCTGAAGAAAAAATTTTGCCGGAAATTTTTCGAAAATGCCGGGGATCTGGGAACACTGCTGGGGAAAGAAAAGAAGAGACGAATGTCACATCTAAAAATTGCACCATGCAACAGATATATACAAGCCAACCAGTGGGCCAACTGATGATTGATGCATCCAGACTGATGTGACTTTTGTCTTTTCTTTTCTTTCCCTAGTTCTATCACAAGTACGGTCCAACTGTACAATTGATGCCATTCACAGGCTAACCAGACAGGCGGCAGCGGCCCACTGCCACCTGAACATTCTCTGCGCTTGCAACTATCAGTAACTACACGTGTGATAGCTAGTTAATGCTGAAAGATTCTCTATCGGCGCATGGAGAGTTTGACTAGAGCTCGCGCATCGTATGTTGAGACAAACGTCAAAGTATTGTTTATGTCACCATTCACCAGTGGTGCCACCTGACTACATGTATTAACCTGTTGAATGCTGCGAATTCACAGCTAATTGGAGATTGACGTTTGTCTCAACATACGATACGCGAGCTGCAGGTGCAGAGGTGAACCTCAATATAACTGGAATATCCCCTCCGATAAGGCCTGAACTTGGAGTGCTTTTTGGGAGCTTGGGAATTGAAATCAAAGAGCATCGTTGGCAGTATCGAGTTTCTTGCATAATTTTAAAAAAGAAGGCGTGCTTAAACCACAAATTCATAACACGTTCTTGTGCAAGAACTTCTCTGCAACATTCAGTGATCTCATTTAGATTGAACTTGGTTCAAATTAATTGATGAAAACATGCCAGTTACTACATACATAAAATTCAACAACTGCACATAAATCCATATTAGGTCGAAAATATTTGCAGTAATGCCTGGAATTTTGTACTTTTGTTTGTTTTGTTTTATTTGTCAGTAGAGTCTATCATTTGTTCAGCTGTTTTGCTCTTTTTTGTTAATTACTTTAGTAATTGGGCAACTTGCCCGTTTTGTATGATAAATAAATAATAATAAATTGAATTCTGAGGACAGACAAGTTTGGAGAGCGACTAACCTGAGTAGTCCACAATGTTTGTTGGGACAAGCTCCGGAGTGATCTCAGCTGGAATGGTAATTTCCTCTGCCTTAGGAGGGACATCTTCCAAAAATTCTTCACTGACTAGAGATAATATTAGAGATGTTTTGCCCACACCTCTACCTCCAAGGATGAGGATTCTGACAGATCGTTTCGGAGATGAATGGATGATCATAGTGGTATCCCGTATCACCTAAAAACTTCCCGCTAGCATGTCATGAGAATTGAGCCTAAAAAATACCTCGTACATTGTTGTGGGATCAGTGGGACAACGTTACACGAACAGGTAAGCTTCGAAAAGAGTCCCTTCAAAGAAAATGGTAAATCAAGGCGTAGTTATAAGCGGGCCTTGGTGGCTTGGTGGCTTCCTAGTTCAGTTCCCTTTGCCCTCTCCCTTGATTGGACCATTAGGACCCAGAGACAAACTTGGATTGGACATTTCCTAACCTCAAACTAGGACAGAGAGTATAGAAGGTTAGAGGCCCGACCAAAGACATAAAGACGGAGCACTAAAAGCAAAAAATGAAGCTTCTAGAGCTTCTTTTCAATCACCTCTACTATTGGCTAGAGGATTGGCGGCGAAATCGGGACAAGTTTGAATTCAAATGTAGGGCGGGAACTGAATAAAATAATTGCGGAAACAAAGTATTCTAGGTTGATTTTTGCCCAAATTCACTTACCCACTCATATTTCTTTAACTTTAGGTTAGCTTTGGTCCGTCGTCGACCGATTAATTTCATTTGGGAGTAACGGTCATCTAGAACTGTAACGACCTGTTTGAACCTGCAGAACCACCATGAGCAGAAGAAAAACTAAATTTATCTGAGATTACTGCCTATTACCAAGCTAGAGTCCCTTTATACCCAGAGTTAAGACAACTCACTTTTGGTTGGGCTGAAAGTGGCCTAAAAAAAAATCCAATTCTGATTGGTTCTCGCTCATGGAGGCCGAAACGAGTGCTCCAAGATGGCGGTACCTCGAATGTGAACAAGAATAATGAAAATATTACCTAATTGTGGTTTATCAAGAGTAAATTGTTATTTCCATCGGTCCAAAATGAAAATAGATTAAGAAATTATTCACAAACCAATCTCATTTTCTTTTTAATTGATCAATTTGTTGATGTTGTTGTTTTTGTGTGACAGACATCGCAGGATTCCTGATCCTTATCCCTCAATATCGTTCGTTTGGGTGCACTCGTTTCGGCCTCCATGGCCAGATAAGGCCGGCTGCCAGTCAGCTGATAATCGAGTTGTCTTAACTCTGGGTATAAAGGGACTCTATACCAAGCAAGAGTAGAGTCCCTATATACCCAGAGTTAAGACAACTCGATTATCAGCTGACTGGCAGCCGGCCTTGGCTGGCCATGGAGGCCGAAACGAGTGCACCCAAACGAACGATATTGAGGGATAAGGATCAGGAATCCTGCGATGTCTGTCACACAAAAACAACAACATCAACAAATTGATCAATTAAAAAGAAAATGAGATTGGTTTGTGAATAATTTCTTAATCTATTTTCATTTTGGACCGATGGAAATAACAATTCACTCTTGATAAACCACAATTAGGTGATATTTTCATTATTCTTGTTCACATTCGAGGTACCGCCATCTTGGTGCACTCGTTTCGGCCTCCATGAGCGAGAACCAATCAGAATTGGATTTTTTTTTAGGCCACTTTCAGCCGAACCAAAAGTGAGTTGTCTTAACTCTGGGTATAAAGGGACTCTAAAGCAAGAGTAGGTGTAATATAGAGTCCCTTTATACTGAGAGTCAAGACAATTTGAATCCATTTCTGATTGGTTCCCGTATTTTAGGCCTCCACAGTGTCACAAACGGAAATAAAGATTACATTTTCACCTATTGCAAAGATTATAATCTGCAATGGACCAGGGAATTACCAACGAACCACACCTCTAGAATGGCCGCGAGATAGCAAACCTGCGTAACGCGCATGGGCCGGTTTTTGAAGGCAGGAGGGGGGTTGGAGCCCAAGTATAGCTAACCTCAATCTCCATTTCTGCTGCGTCTTGCCCATAAGGATTACATGTGAAAATTTCAACCTTTGTAAACTTTCATTTTTTTGAGGTTTTCTTTCAAAGCTCCTATTTTTTGAGTAAAGAAAACCTTTCGAGGTGCGATTGTTCAGCAATGTTTTCATTGCTATCAACAATATTCGGCAAAATGTGGGCAGCGTCTGACATGGGTTTAGATGGCAGCCTGCTGTGTGAGCCCAAGTAAACCTAAATCCTATATCAACTTCAAAACGTTCCGGGTCTCTAACACTGGTCAGCCATTCTAGAGGTGTAGTTCGTTGGGAATTACGGGTTCGGCAAGGAACAAACGGAATGAGAGGAGGGACGGAGAAAGGCATTTGAGAATGGGCCGATCAAAGATTACGAAAAACGTTCAATTTCTGTAATCTTTATTCCCGTTTGTGACATCCATGAGCCGAATTGTCTTGACTCTCAGTATAAAGGGACTCTAGTGTAATACAATAGGACGCAGTCCCAACTTTCTTAATACATTCGTTTTAGGCATTTAAAATACGTTTCGAAGAAGAAATATGGAAAAATTAAGAGGACAAGTTCAAATCAAATTTCCGTTTGCCGCCATGGATTCCCGCGCTCATTTACACACTCACACAAGCACCTAGAGTACCTGTATAGCGAGAGTATGGACAGATCGCTTCATGGAGGGCTTAGGGCCCAAAAGTGCAGCCACCCTTCTAACCAACTTCTAACGCACAAAATTTCACTGCCAGTCTGCAGATTCCAATTCTAACCATGATCAGAGATGGAAAATTTCATGAAATTTATTCGAGTGAAATTTCATGAAATTTATTGAAACTTTTGAGGATACATTCAATAGGCCAAGAAACGCCTAGAAACGGTGATTCTCGATATTGAGATTTTTCAGCCCCCCCTGACCTAACCTAACCTCACCACCCACTCTTCCAGCAGCTCAGTTTTTTATCACGAAGATTTCGGTGTCATGTCAGATGTCACTTATGTAAGTCATGGGTCCTTAATTTTCGTAAGTAATGCATCATTGACACTTGAGTGCCTCCGCTCCACCACAAGAACAATTTCCTCCACGCATCGGTATGAAAATACTAGTTTTTTTATGAGGGGGGGGGGGGGACTTTTATTTGAGAAACGTTGGAGAAATTGATGCTAAAAATATCTTTACCTGTGGGAGTGGGTCCCTTTTTTATACCAAAATGAAGCCGAGCACGGCTTTTCGGCTTTTTCGCCATTATTCACATCTCTGAAAACATAAAAGTACTAAAGTAAAACGTTTCTAAAAGGGTGTGATGTTCTTATAATCTTGTCCACGGCCACGCGATTTGCTGGGTACATGTCTGTTTACATTTGGTTTGGAGGTTAGGTCAGGGACCAGTTCTATAGGGGTGCCACACACGGGAGGGATGAGGCGCCCAAAAGTGAGGCTCTGCTGCGCGCGCACGTCGCATGTTTGGATTGTAATTTCGCGGCAGATTCGAACCCAAGGGGCGAGTTCCATAATACATTCTTCTCAAATGCACAGTATTAAGCTTTTATTCATTGGATTTATGTCTACTTTTTTAGAGTAAAATAATGTCTGCATTTTGAAGAATTACATTATTTGTCAGGCTTATATCCTTCTTTTTGCGATTATATTGAAATGTGTTAAAGCAAACTCTGGGGGTTTGCTAATACTTTCGTTAAAATAATATGTTTTAGGCCAATCAGTGCTTTACAAACACTTAATTTATACTCAAAGGTCCAAAAATGAATCAGAAGCTACCGTGGAGGACAAAACAAACCGAGTCAAAGATTTTTCTAAGTAAAAAATTCAAAATGTAATAATTCATACAAATTACGAATTCAACAAATATTGCCATTAATACTTTAATCATCACTTAATCAGAATACGACTGCTTCTTGAGCACACTGATGGCCTAAGTCCAAAAACATGCATTTTGGATTCAAGACGTTAGTCATTTTCCAACATGTTTATTTTTTCTAAGGAGAAATGATCCCAGTTTTCTCTTTTAATTTCCGTTGATTTCTCTTCAAGACAGAAAGAATATCCTGTACAAATTTCAGACAGTAACAATGGTGTTTTTCTGCAAAGATACTCAGGAGACACATACATTATTAAACTTAGTAATTGAGGTAGGTACCTATGTGTTTCTAAATGTAGGTACGCTATAGCAATAGACTTATGCCTATAATCATAATTATAGCGGGTGCAGCGGACCGATTATTGAAATTTAAACCAGCCCGGTAAGACATCGAATTGCGATATATTGCATAGTTAAGATAGGGCTATGTCTTGTCGTGTCGGGCTGACAGAGTTTCAATAATCGGGCTGCTGCTATTGCTTTTATCGAGGAAATATTGTTTGAGATTTTTGAAGCTTAAGGATTTAGAAAAGAGACGAGAAAGTGCTAAAATAAAATTGAACGTATTTATGCTGAGAAGAATTATGCGAAAATAAATCGAATCAAGAGGATCTATGTGCATAGGGCTCACAAGCTACACTAATCTTTTTGCTTTCACTCATTTGCACATATTTCCTTGTAGCATAAATACGTCCAATTCTCTTTTCCAGACAGCTCACAAATGAATTTCCTTCAATCTTATTCTCTCAAATTAACAATTCGTGTAGCAGTAAGGATGAAAGGCTAACAGTAAAATGGAAAAGAAATTTCGTAGCAGGGTACCAAAATATCAGAGAGAGAGAGCAAAGCTCCACTGCCCAGTCCTTCTCGAGAGGCTCCCCCCCCCCCCCCCACAAAAGAAACATCCCACAGCATCATTGTTGCGGTTTTTCTTCTTTTTTTGAGGGAGCGACCTGGGAGCGTATCCTCCCCCTCCCTTCCACGAAAAGTTCTGCTAGCTTCATCCATGTGAAAGTCAAGAGCAAGCGAGTTAAAGTTAAGAATCTTCGCCAAGACATTCCCTTGTAGTAGTAAGAACTTTAAAAAATCTCCTAAAAATTGTAAATTTTAATCACTAAACTCACTATAAAACTGTTAAAATTTACGGAGAAGGAAACCCTGTTTACGTATGGATTTACGAGAGGTTTTTAATTAAAGTAATCGTGATTAAAACTCAGGACTTTTTTTACTTTAATACTGTGCATTTGAGAAGAATGTATTATGGAACTCGCCCCTTGGGTTCGAATCTGCCGCGAAATTACAATCCAAACATGCGACGTGCGCGCAGCAGAGCCTCACTTTTGGGCGCCTCATCCCTCCCGTGTGTGGCACCCGTTCTATAGGACCCTGGACTCCCGTAAGAGTCAATGTAAAAATTCGTGAGCAGGTACTAGTGCTGCATTCTCGCGTAGGATCCTCGCAACTCACTGCTATTATCAGTTGTTGGACTTCATTAAAATCCGTAGGATCGCGTATAACTGCAAAAAATCGAATTTTTCACTGTATTGCAACATGCGGCGGGCCCTCCCTTGCCGAAAGGGGTCGAAAAACGCCAAAAATATACTTATTTTTCAAGAATTCAGCCGCCTTATGTGTTATTTTTCAATCTCCGGCTTAACCTCACTTTTGGAGCGGGCGATGGATGAGTCGAGGTTCGGGGGGGAGGATCCTCTGAGTTGACTAGGATCCTACGCGAGAATGCGCTGCAATCACCCGCTCACAACAGAACGGCGTCCTATAGAACTCGTCCCTGGTTAGGTTAGGGCTAACTTTCTCTAAAACCCCCCTTGTGCCCCCTCCTTTGGGTGTAGCATCTCATTAGTGGGCCATATTCTGCTGCATCAGCAGGAGGATCATCTGAACCGTTTCCGAGGCTTAGTAACAATATTTCTTTGAAAAATCAACAAATTTCAATTTTTTTGAAATTTATTCGGGCCTTGTGAAATTTCATGAAATTTCAAAACGTGAAATTTCACTTTCCATCTCTGACCATGATAGCAAAGAATGTACAGAAATGAGCGTTCTTCCGCGAAATTGAGTAAATTTATGCAAAAACTGAGTCAAACACGTGCTTAATTAACGACGGTTCGTAACAATAGTATTAGTAAATCGTTCTGGATCATTGAAATTCATAGGTTGGCTGCATTTCTGGGCCCTAACTTTATTCGCAGAAGCATCGGTGAAGGCCTGATGGATTTTCGGAGTTTCACATCTGTCCATACTCTCGCTATACAGGCACTCTAGTGTGCGCCGAGTTCGGGTCGCTCTTTCGATACATTTTCGATCCAAAATGGCGGTGTGGAATACGTGGTAATTCCTATCTCCGTTGTTGTTGTTGTCATCGGATGGCCGGGTACCCGTGTATCGCAAACAATCGATTATGTATCGAAAAAGTGACCCGGCGGCACACAGGAGTCTCGGAATTCGGGACATGGAAAATGCTTAAAAGTGGCGCCAGCTCTCCCAATTACATTACTACGACTCTACAGTGGACTCTCGATAATTCGAACCTCGATAGTTCGAAAACCTCGTTAATTCGAAGGAAAGTTCGTTTCCCTAGGAAATCTCTCGATAATTCGAAGAAAATCAATGTATTTTTCTCCCCGTGTTATTTCGAAATTTTTAAGCTGGCTCGACCCTCTATAATTCGAAATTGCGACGAAAATTCTCTGTGTAATTCGAAGTGTGGGAAGTAAATATGGTCCTCCCTCTATAATCGAAATAAGGCGGTACATTCCCTCTACAATTCAAAGTCATAGAGAAAAAAAAGGAGGTGTTTGCATCTTGAGGATTTGTACCCACCTACGTCATCAATGTAAACAAGACGCTCGTTGACGGTTATGTTGACGCTGTAAAAACGGACCATAATGTCCGATTTTTTTACTTAAATCAACTCTTTATTTAATTTCAAGCACTTTTTATAGAATGACTTTTTCCCTTAAATTACACCATTTCCAAGAAAATCGACAGGATAAAAACGTCGCTGTACCCAATGACGTCATCAAAGCTATAGATACTCTATGAAAAATTCCAAGATGCCCGAAATGCAAACACCTCCTTTTTTTTCTCTATGATTCAAAGTCAACTGTTTATGTACCTGGGTGTCTGAAAGAGCTGATAGGATTGTCAAAATGTAAACATGTAATTAAGAATTTTAAAATTAAATATAAATAATTAATACTTAATAATTACTTAGTGTAATTTTCACCTCCGTAAAGAAATAAACTGATATATTTGGTTCCTTTTTACTTAAAATCCGTCCATTTGCCTCTCTGCACTCGAAACTCTCTAATTCAACAGTCAACAGTCAGGCCAAGATGCTAAAAGAAATTCATCGAATGAAATTTCATGAAATTTCACAAGAAATTTCATGAAATTTCTTTTTTCCCAATGAAATTTCTTTCGACCGACAAAATGTCAAAAATGCTTATTTTTTCTAACAGAATTTGTTTTTATTTTTAAAGAGAATAATATTCGTCAATTAGACCAGTTGGAGCGCGGTCTTCTCTCAGCTTTTCTCTTCTGGTCTTCTCTTACTCTTTCTCTTCTGGCAGTTCTGGCTCATCAAGGGGAGGGGGACCGGGGACCCTAACCTCAAATTTCAAACTGTTAATTTCTGAAAAAATCAGAGACAAATGAAAAAATCATTTAAATTCTTTCAAAGATAGTTCAAGATCCCTCCCTTTTGTACCAAAAAAGAACGATATACTATTAGGGGGTAGTAGGATTCTTTATAGTCAAGAAATTTGTTTTGCTCCAAATATGAAAGCTAACGTCTTACTTTATCCGTAAAATTTATTTTGGTGTTCAACCGGTACGGCTGTGTGTTCAACCAAAATTTAAGAAAAAAAATTCAAAATTATGTTTTTGCAGTTTTACTCAACTTTCTGGGCATTTCTAAAGTTCCCTTTCACAGTTTACCACGTGCTATAAAGGAACTTAAGGAGATTCATAAGTTTCAAGGGTTTAATCCTGAATTCTGCGTGTTAAATGAAATTTCACGAAATTTCATGAAATTTCATGAAATTTCATTATGAAATTTCTTTTTATAATCTTTCATGAATCCACCGCGATCGCACAGTCGAGCATAGAGAAAAAAAAGGAGGTGTTTGCATCTTGAGGATTTGTACCCACCTACGTCATCAATGTAAACAAGACGCTCGTTGAGGGTTATGTTGACGCTGTAAAAACGGTCTGCCGTCTCCCCACCTTATCTATCCAAATAATCATGTTTCCAATAATGTAAAATGAATCAGTGAGTTCGGAAACACTCCAACACGGGTTTTTTTCGATTTTCACTTTTTTACGGTTTAGTTACACTTCTGGATAAGTAGAAGCATCTGCACGCAAAAGGATATTTCGAAATTGCAATCGGAAGTGCTCGAAACGGCGACGGGAAAAGGGAAGAATCGAAGAATTTCATTGGAAATACCAATTTTTGGCCGATCAAGGGAAACGGGTGACTATCCGATGCGGTTTTCTTTTTTCGGTTCAGTATACCTTGTGCCAACAAGTTATATAAATATTCAAGCGTTATTCAGGTCAAAAAATATAAATTTTTCAGGGCAGACTATGAAAAATCAGTATCTGAAACTTGGTGCGTTAAAGTCTCTAGAGTACTTCTTGCGTCCTTTGGCACCAAAAAAGTTTTTCTTAAACTAACTTCTTCGCCCGCTGCGAAGTTTTAGGTGTTTCCTGAAAATTTTTTTTTCCGAGTTGGTGTATTTTCGAACTCACTGATTCAAATGTCATCTTAGGTACCTAATGCACCTAATGCTATATTTATGCTCCCATATTTCACCTCTTGATGCCTGACTGGTAAAATTCACCACTTTTTGGATCGTTATGTACTTTTGTAGGTATAAGTTATCAAAAGCAGAAATGTGCAAAGATATTTTTCTTGAAAAAGCAAATTTTTCAAGAAAGTATGCTACCATTGTGCCACAAAAAAAATTTATAAATTTGTGCAAATGCTGAGTTAAATTTTTAGCTTGATGGTTCATCTTCACATGGAAATATTTTTGGTAGAATACAAATTCCACAATGAAAGTCTAGCAACACAGCTAACTTAGCAAAAGCCCATTATTTCTTGAAGTCAGGAGAGGGTAATATTCTCCCCCCCTCCTCCTAACTAGTTCCCCCAATGCTCCTGAAAACATCTCTGCTGAGCGCAAAAATCCTCAAACTCATCCCTCATCATCTGGCATCGACCATAATGTCCGATTTTTTTACTTAAATCAACTCTTTATTTAATTTCAAGCACTTTTTATAGAATGACTTTTTCCCTTAAATTACACCATTTCCAAGAAAATCGACAGGATAAAAACGTCGCTGTACCCAATGACGTCATCAAAGCTATAGATACTCTATGAAAAATTCCAAGATGCCCGAAATGCAAACACCTCCTTTTTTTTCTCTATGACAGTCGAGAACTTAAGAAACACAACAAGAGACCAAAATTCTTTACACGAACCCCTTTCCTTTTAAAATGAAGCGTGATAATTAGTTTATTACTTATATATCCCGGTTTCAATCTCTTCACGTACTTTCGAATATGTGAAATGGCCTGTGATGTGCTCAAAAGTCTTGTGTTCTGTGTATTTATCTCATGCTTCTCGTCCCTTTTTCAGCCAGCATTTTGTGATGAGTATTCTAGGCGTAAGTTTCTTTACCTATTGTATTTTAAGAAATTATACAGTACATAAGGTCATTCAGAGAAATATTTGCCTCTTGTATGAGCTTATCTTTTATAGACTATTCATTTGTTGCATCGAAACTGCCGTATGCCAGAGTCATAGATCGCCTCCTTCTGCAGCCTGATTGTTGAAATTTTTTGTTTGTCGGGACGACGTTGATGACATAGGTTAAAAGGCGGAGCGTGATTGGTCGGCTATGTCTTATCGCTGCTTTGTCATGCCTTTGTCAGGTGGAATGGATGACATACTGTCGGAAACTTAAGAGGTGTCGTTAGCTTGTCGTGAGTTCAACCCGACATAGGCACGACAAAGCAACGATACGACATAGCCGACCAATCACGCTCTTCTTTTTAACCTATGTCATCTATGTCGTCCCGACAAGCAAAAAATTTCAACAATCAGGCTGCAGGTTCTGATTTACTGTTTTCATGACTTCTAAGGCCTTGTCTCCAAGGGCTGTTTCACGATATTTCTCCAATGAAAAAATCCTATCAACGAAGTCGGGACAAATATAGAGTGAATCAACTTATTTTCCAGTACCAAGTATGGTCATTGTAGGAAACCCTAAGACCAACTGAGAGAGAATGAAGGAGTGAAAGCGAATTGTGCGATATTTAGTTGTTCGTATTTGTTTAGTTAAAATAATTCGTCTAATTATTGATTGTGTTCAATTATCATCTGAATCCTGGTTAAATACTCGATTTTAACTATCATATGTTCCCACTACAACTTGTTGCAAGATTGAAAGCGCCCCTTCTCGTCGAGACGGTAACTAGGAAAATTCCAGAAGCTTCATATCGCGATTCAAACTTGGGACAAGTCCCATGAAAACGGCTTGTAGAGGCAAGGCCTTAGTTACAAATGACAACCTTACTTTTGCACTTACAAATGTGTTCTTGAATTCAAATTTCATAGGGTAAGATGGGGTCAGGGGTGCATATTATTCTAGATCATGCGAAAAGTTTTAGTGTGAAATTGTGCGGGTCACTGCCAATTTCACAGATACATGTTCACGAGATGATGAAGCCTGCCAGATTTTTTGGAAGCTTTGTTTTTTCTCCCCTCACTTCAAATCATGTATTATCCTTAACCAATCAAAACATGGTAGTAGGGCTCCCACAATTTTCACCAAAATATTTGAGGACAGTCTCCACAATTTTTACGGAAATACGGTGGAAGAATTTTCACATTTTTTCACAAAAATATTGTGGAAGGGTTTCCACAATTTTTACTGAAATATTGTGGAAGGGTTTCTACAATTTTCCCTTGAAGTGTGGAAGGGTCTTCACAATTTTTGCTGAAAAATTGTGGAAGGGTTTCCTCAATTTTTATTGAAAATTAGCTGCAGGGAAAATTTAGCAGGGCTACCTTAGAGTTTTTCACGGAAGATTGCAGAAGGCTCTTCCTAATTTATTACAGACGATTGATAAGGCCTTCTAGAACAATTCTTGACTGAAAAAATTGTGGCAGGATTTCTACAATTTTTCCCTCTGAAGGATACCAGGTTTTCCCTAATTTTCTGGCTGTTTTAATTTCTTGATAAGTCTGAATTCTTGCTAATTAGTTTCTTGTCTACAGTCATGGGAGTAGTGACGCCAATTCGTCTTAACATATTAAAGGATTGGGACCTATGTTATAAAAGTGTTGCAAGAGAAGGAGAGGAGGTTGAAAATTTGGAAAAAGCATGTTATATATTCAACAAATGACTGATTCAAAAAAGGGAAAAGAAAGGTCATCACTTTTTGTGGATGGGGTAACGGAACGGAGATGTTGCATGTGCGAGGAATTTGCGATTTGACCGTTGATTCTAATGTAAAAGTTCGCAAGAAACACAACGGTGCCGCTGGTTTTCTCTGAAATCAACTCCCAAGCTCAAAAAAAGCTCTCAAGTTGAGGCCAAAATGGAGGGGATATCCCACGCTATCCTGAGAGTCCACCTCTACACCAAGACAAACTCTCCGTGCAAAGATAGGGAGCAAATACATTAGCAGTGATGCTGTGTTTTCAGTTTTAGAGTCCCCAAAGAAAGTGGCAGCCCTGTCAACGTATTTGCGCCCTATCTTTGCATGGAGAGTTTGTCTTGATGTAGAGGTGGACTCTCAGGATAGCGTGGAATATCCCCTCCATTTTGGCATCAACTAGAGAGCTTTTTTTGAGCTTGGGAGTTGATTTCAGAGAAAACCAGTGGCACCATCGTGTTTCTCGCGAACTTTCACACAAGAATCCATAGTCAAATCGCAAATTCCTAACACATGCAACATCTCCATTATTGTGGAAGAATGTCCTCTATTTTTTTGTAGAAGGGGTAAAATATTTTGCTTTAAAATGTGGAAGGCTAAGTAGAAGAACGTGCACCCTTGGATGGGGTCAGTCTACCAGTCAACCAGTCAACCACAGGGCCCGTAGCATGATCTTTGGAAATTCAAAGAATGGGAGTAAGCAGTTGGAAGTGCTCTCGGTGGTTTATTTCTTGATAAACAGTCTAGAAGCGAAAGAGTAAATTTTGCTCCCTAGCGTACTTTTCTTTTTTTTGAAAGACATTTTGTCTTCACGTTGCTTGTTTGTTGCTAGAAATTTGGTGAGTTCATCATGTTAGTCTGCTTACTCTAGGCTACTGATTCCGTTTTTTGTTCTTTAAAAAATCTGTATTTTTGTCACGTCAGGTGACACTTCAGTGTAGCCAAGTCGTGATGGGGTCATTCCGCCAGTGGCAGTTGCATGTAATTTTCATAAGGCAATACGACTTACGTTTAACTTACATGTGACTACACATGCACATTTGTCCTACATGTAAGTAGGCCATTTTTAAACCCATGGTTCTTTTGGTTCTGAAAGGAGGGGTATCGATAAGGGCCTTTTTTGGCGCCCCCCCCCCCCCCCCCCCCTAGAATCTGGAAATTTTTGCGGGATTTCCAAGTTGACTCAATAATTTTACGGAAATAATCATGATTTAGTCCATAGGCCACTGGATACGTGCTAAACGGTTGCCTACACATAGGTCTGCAGGCGTATTTTAGCGAAAAATCGTGTTTTTCTATCACTCCGCGGCTTTTTTGACACCGAGCGCATCGTCTAACTAAAACGAGCTTTTGATATTTTATTAAGGAGGCTTTCGGACACATTTTAACCCTGGTTTGGTTTTAGTTAGAAGATGCGCTCATAGTTAAAAAAAACTTTTTCAAAAATCGACTTTTAAGGTACATCCGCAAAAATCTTGGGAAAACACGTCTATCGAAGTGCATACACGCTGTGTATATTATCGAGGGCAGTTATGAAGCCTTGCTAGACTCTTACAAGGAGATTTCCTTCAATTGTGTCCAAAATAAAATTGAATTTTCCATACAAACAGCTGTGAAGATAACGGATTTTGGAGTAGTGGAGGCATAATATTTTCACTAATAGCATAACATTAACTTAAATCTGGAAATTTATGCGGGTTTTCCGAGTTGACTCATTGTAGTTTACGGAAATAATAATGATTTAGCCCATAGGCCACTGGATACGTGCTAAACGGTTGCCTAAACATAGGTCTGCAGGCGTATTTTAGCGAAAAATCGTGTTTTTCTATCACTCCGCGGCTTTTTTGACACCGAGCGCATCGTCTAACTAAAACGAGCTTTTGATATGTTATTAAGGAAGCTTTAGGACACATTTTAACCCTGGTTTGGTTTTAGTTAGAAGATGCGCGCATAGTTAAAAAAAAACTTTTTCAAAAATCGACTTTTAAGGTACATCCGCAAAAATCTTAGAGTAATTATGTCATCAGGTTTTTTTTTTTTTTTTGGCTACAATTAAAGTAAATCTCCTTGGAAGGGTTTAACAAGGCTTGTTAACTGCCCTCGATACTATACATACGTAGCGTGCATACAGTTGGAGAGACGTGTTCCCTATGATTTTTGCGGATGTTCCTTAAACGTCGATTTTTGAAAAAGTTTTTTTTAACTATGAGCGCATCTTCTAACTAAAACCAAACCAGGGTTAAAATGTGTCCGAAAGCCTCCTTAATAACATATCAAAAGCTCGTTTTAGTTAGACGAAGCGCTCGGTGTCTAAAAAGCCGCGGAGTGATAGAAAAACACGATTTTTCGCTAAAATACGCCTGCAAACCTATGTTTAGGCAACCGTTTAACACGTATCCAGTGGCCTATGGACTAAATTATGATTATTTCCGTAAAATACATTGAGTCAACTCGGAAATCCTGCAAAAATTTCCAGATTCTAGGGGGGGGGGCAAAAAAGGCCCTTATCGATACCCCTCCTTTATTTTTAAGAAAAATAAATTTTCACAATGGACCACTAGACAAAGTACGAATTTCAGCTTTCTGATACATGTTTCTTAACCAAAACTTCACGTAGAACACGACGCGCGCAACGAAAATTACCGAAATTAACTCCTTAAGAAGATATTTAATGATTCTTGATGCGTGAATTCAAACCACCCACTCATGAAAACTCATTGCTCTACGTGATTCACATCGCGCGCGAAACGTTATCATGAACGTCTCAGCTATATAACAATCTGGCAACCTTAGTCTTGACGCTTTGGCTCAGCTGTAGCAAATTGCTTATAGTTGGAACAACACATGGTGGGAAATGAACATTGCTCGATTGAGAAGCTTGCTGAAACCATTGTAGTGCACAATTTGACTCACGTAGAGCTTTGAGTTTCTTGTGAGCGGGCAGTTCAAATTCCTCGTAACCAATATGAAATAAAAACGTTAATATAAATAAAAACGTTAAGAGTTGGTTTCAGTAACTTGTATTGCGCGAATCGTGTTCTACGTGAAATTGTGTTTAGGTAACATGTATTAGAATGCTTACATTCGTACCCTGTCTAGTGGTCCATTGGACCATCAAAATAAACTTTTAATTCTTGTACTTGGTCATTGGATTTTTTTGTACGTATCTAAGCTGTGACTCAAGATATATTTGTTTTGTTTCATTTTTCTTAGTTCGATTTTGTTTTTCCATTACCTCTCAAGTCCATATTTGCAACTGGCGGACTGACCTTACGCGTGGGAAAACTTTGTCCTAGTGTCCAGTTATTTTTTTGCACAGTTCCAGGTCCAAAGATCATTCCTAAAATGCATGAAAGATAATCCATTAATTAAGAGAATGCGGAAAAATCATGAAACAAAAAAATTGTGGACCGACCCCACCCTACCCTATGCATTTGACTATCCAAAAGTAATCAATTTCGACAATTCTACATGTGACTCTTAGACTTACCTACCACATTGTTTATCTCTCCATTGGGACATTTTGTTTATGCCTACATTGAGTGAATTCTAAGCTTTTTTTCTTCATTTGCGAGTACCTGAAGGGCTTTCGTTTAATGATTGGTAGCACCTTTCAAAAGCCAATCGCATTCCCTAAGTAAGTAATTGGTCAGAGCTGATGGCACACCTGATTGAGTCACCACTGGTGGATTAGGTACCATTTTCCGCTGACTGGCTGTAGCCGTGATTTTGCTAAGGGTGTAGATAACTAGTGATTGTGGATAGGACTCAGCCATTTGGATTTTTATGGAAATTGATAACATTAGAAAAAGGATGTTATTGCGCTCCTACTGATTATGGGTACCAGCAGTTTTATATCAAAATGACGACCAATGAATTTCTTCCGGTGACTTTGCTACATTCTGCTAATCAGATAAAGAAGACGCCCCTACACTGACCCCTTCTTCTGTCGCATTTCATGCCACTAAGCAAGAAGTAAGAGTAAATAGGAACTCTCCGTTAGCCGTAGGCCTACTTTTCTGACTGGTCTTGCATACAGGTTGCAGATATTTGCTGATCTTTTCAGATGAATAAATTCAACGACTCCAGGCAGAGATTCATCAAATCGCCCTATTCCTTTCAACTATTTTTTGTTTTCTGACACAGAAATTAAGCTTGGATTTTGATTAATTATTGATTTGTGACCTTAAAATCTGTGCTGACACTAGCGAAACCTGTCTTGTTATCTTTCTCATCAATACATTACCCCCAATAATGTATTTCATGCTCCTTTTCACTCCTTCTGGCTGCTTTCATTCTTATGAAAATGTAGAGTAGAGTGGCCCCTGAATGGTGTCGGTAAGTCATGTATACTCTCATTCTTATAACCCTTCAACAAGTACTCAGGTCCTTCAACGTTTCAGACTGATACATGAGAGTGTTTCTCAAACCATTCAGTTTGATTTGGTTCTTCCTATGTTTACAGACTGTTTAGGACTCCAAATGCGTCAAAAATTGCACTCAAACTTACATTATGACAACAAGGAACTGCTGTGTAGCACCTTACCAATAAGTGAAAACAAAGTTAAATCAACACTTTTAAAATATAAAAAAAATAAAAATAAAAAATAGCTCGATACTTGTTTTTCCTGCCTAGCTCTGCCGATTAGTTGAGGGTTGGCATCCATGTTGTCATAGGGGTTCCTAACTTTCATTTATTTTTATGATTGTTAATGATTTTGTTCAATTAATGCCAGGCTTACTTTTTTCAGTGTTTTTCGAAAACGATGAGGTCTGTTCATATGCTTTCAAACCGAAAAATATTTTAATTGGCCACAAGGATAAACCTGCTCTCATTCTCTCGGAAAAGAGCTATTTTGATAGTTGGCCTGGAACTCGTCCTTTTAACTGCAATTTCCATGTTTTCGTTCACAATCAAGGCTTATTTGCAGTCATACAGAATATGTATCTTCGTCGGAATGCAACAACAAAAGAATGCATCGATTACATCCAGGTATGTTAAATATGATTGAGGCAGGCAAAATGACCCTAAAAGTAGAGAAAAAGAAAATGAAGTGCAAACTTTATAAAACTTTATCAAAAATTTCATTAAGTTTTTCAAAAATTCTTTGTCCATGAAACGCATAGAAAAAAAATACTTTATTTTAAAATTTATTAAAAAAATTAAAGTCAAACCTCGAATTTTCTTATAAAATTCTTAGATAACTTTAAATGATAAACAAAATAACTGGTAATAAAATGAAGAAGTATGTAAATACTGAGAACAATGAAGGAATAAACCATAGTCATTGCACAGTCGTACAGCAGAGAGGCTCAGACATTTTTCACGCCACCATTTAGCGGTTTAGGTAACAGCAGTATCGCAAATGCAGGGACAAGTGTGAAGAGTTACCTGTTCAATTTATCTAATTGAAAGAAATTCATTAACATTTGCTTAATATCCTATTACTAGTTTGTTTGCTGTTTGTAGTTACTACAATGTCTATAAATTGAAAGGAGGGGTATCGTAAAGGCCTTTTTTGGGGCTACCCTGAAATTCCTCAACTCCGCTATTTTTTGGTCATCGAAGGTCCATATCTTACGGAATGCATCATGGTTTGGTAATTTCCGGTCTATTCGGGAGTCTACCACTGCAGCCTGATTGTTGAAATTTTTTGTTTGTCGGGACGACATAAATGACTTTAGGTTAAAAGGCTGAGCGTGATTGGTCGGCTATGTCTTATCGCTGTTTTGTCATGCTTTGTCAGATGGAATGGACGACATACTGTCGTAAACTTAAGAAATACCTTTAGCTTGTCGTGAGTTCAACCAGACATAGGCACGACAAAGCAGCGATGAGACATAGCCGACCAATGACGCTCTGCCTTTTAGCGTGTGGCATCTATGTAGTCCCGACAAACAAAAAATTTCAACAATCAGGCTGCTGGCCTAATCATGGGTCTGGAGGCAAATTTTGGCGGAAAATACGGGTTTTTCGGCATTCGACGTGCTGTTTCATGACGATCTTTTCGGAGGAGCAAAAAGTCCTTCAAGTATGTTCATTAGAGATGTAAGAGAGTCACCTTGGCCAACTTTCGTCGATGTCAAATTTTGCGCTCATAGTTAAAAAAAACTTTTATAGAATTTTCCTGTTTTTCATCATTATTTAAAATGGTCTGTAAAAGGCGACTCATCTTACACCAGAATCAAAATTTTTTGGCAGAAAATGGACGTAGATGGTCAAAACCTTCCTCTAAGAACTTTTTTGGATTCAAAGGCCCCCGAAAAAGCCGGTGTTGCCATATTTTATCGCCTAAATTCACGGAAAACCTAGTATTTCAGAATTTGGAGGCTGTTCCTCGTTGAGCTCATTCTGCAAGTTCAAAAACCTTTATTTTTCGTACGCAGTGGCCACATTATCAGGAACTTTATGCATATTTTACCTATTTATGTATTTATCTCTCGCTATGGCGCAGCGTTTCCACTTATCATTCGTGAAAAACGAGGAAAATTCTCGTTTAGCTGATTTTGCGCCATTTTTTTTTGGATCATGCACATGGAACTAACATGTTAGAGAGAAAGAAGTGGATAATATGTGCTGGTATTAATTGTTCTGAGATCATGCACCTACAGACGATCCATTCTACGAATTCTTGGAATGATATTTGTGCTCAAGGATGCGACCTCCAAACTTCGACCACTATTTGACATCTGAAAATATTTGATCCATGAATCAGAATCACGAGTTCCCTATGTTGATTCTGCCCCATCCTAACACCTCCCCCCTTCCCCCTATTTTTATGAGAAATCTGTAACGTTGCCAACTAAGGAAAATGGTTTATGCCTTGTTAAGATAATTATTTCATTACATATATCTAAAGCATGTTCCAAGTCCTTAACTCCTGCACTTTTGTCTTTTGTCAAAAAATGACTGACTTAGATAGACTTTGTTTGCATGAACACATCTGTATAATTTTTTGTTTATTGTGTAGGCTTCTACAAGTGTATTCCTGATGTGTCTTTTTCCTCTCTTGTTTGCAGTTTAAGCAAAGTAAGCAGCAATTTCCAATCAATCTTCAATTTGAAAGGGAGCAACACAACTGGGGGCCCAAGTACTGTGGTCGGATAATAGCAACAGACATCATGATGGAGCAGCCTGACTCAGATATTGCCCCGAACGCATACATTGCAAATGAAGGCTCAATTGCTGTCAAGATACATATAACTCCAAAGCAAGTTCTTGATAATGAAACTCTCACTCTAGAAATAGCTTTTACACCGTACTCAAGTAAGTTTTTTTTGCCACAATTCTCTTATGCATCCCCAAAAGTCACAGTAAAGATGCATCGTATCATAGTAATTGAAGAGGCAGCTGCAGAAGGGCCCTAATTTTGAGAAATGACTCTTGAGGAGATGGTCTCAAAAGTTCAAATATTACATTTTACCTGAAAAAATTCTAAATATATGTAGTTACGGAATTGGAAAAGAGTGAAAGAGCCTTTTGAGAAATTGAAATTTCCCTCACCATGTGATTTTGCAAAAACAAAAGAAACATAGTCTAAGACTAGCTGTGATTAGCTCGCTACGCAAGCTGTCACAAGTAGCCGGGGAGCACCCCTGGACCCCCTGTTCCTCGCTTCGCGATGAACTTACAACTCGCTCCGCAAGCACCTCGAGCTCCTCATACCTATAAACATTAAAAAATAATAATAATGAAAAGACAACATCTTTGCCACTTTGGCGAAATCTGCCGTCTTAGATTTTTGAATTTTGAAAATCCGACCAAAAAATCGGATTTCCGGTCGAAAAGTACCACCTGACACCGAGTTTTCCCAAAATTGAAGGAGAAAGGAAAAGGAGAGGAAGTCAAAGAAACATACGACCAGTGAGGCGAATGATCCATAAGATTGAACATAAACAGACAGTAAAAAATGGAAGATAGTTGTGAGGAGATACTTAGGTGCAGGCAGGCTGACACTATGTACGTGAAAGGGGTAAAGGGATGGAAAAGTTCGCGAGGGAGGCACACAGTTGGAAGATTGAGTGCGATCGAGGCACATGACGCACATGAATCATGGTAGCTCTGCTGTGACGTCACGCGACACAATTCAACCTGTTCAGCGCTGTGCTCGTAAACAACCTTGTATCTCCAATGCATTACAATACGAAGAAACAACTTTTCGCTCTTTCGGGCGTCCTGGACATCGCATTGGAATCGGAATAATTTTGATCAAATTCTCGTGACAATAGCTAAGCGTGTACCAAGTTCAAAGGAAATCGCTGCGGCCAACTTTTCTCTAGGGGGGGCAGAGTGAGTGGTAACAGCAGCTTCATGTAGAGTAATAATAAGGGCCTATTTGCCCAAATCGACTCTTAGTTTGAGAATGCTTTCTGTAAAACATTATTTAAGGGGAAAAAATTTGGTAGTTCGTTTTCAATCATTTGTAGGTCGATTTACATACTATAAACAGATCAAAAATTAATATATTCCATGTAGCTCACAACTTGTCTATGATTGCGATGTTTTGCAACATGAAAGATTGATAGGTTTCATCTGGGAGTATGTTACGACATCTTTCGCCTTTTCCTCTCCCCTCGTATAGTGCATTTTCTTGAAAATGTCCCAGCACAGTTTCAATATGTTCCAGTCCATGGTGAACCATGGCCACATCTTTTTTGTTATGTTTCCTGAGTGTTAAAATTGGAACAGGATATTAAAACGGTTTTTGTTTGGTAAGGAACTCTAAGTACCAAAAACGATTCCGTTGTGGCAAAGAATAAAGCCCTCATAACTTCAATAAAAGCTAGTCACGAAATAGATAATGATAGATCGGTTGAATGGGAGGTCATAAATGCGTCAGAACAAAGTATACGGGTGTACTTAATGTGTCGCTAAAATTAAATGCAGCGCAACGCGATTATAATTGCTTTGAAAAATTGTCCTGATTATGATGTGCCCCAATATGCCCCACTGATCAGGACAAAACTAAGGTTTTCTGAACATGTATTCAATTTTAAGGAAGACTGCATGTTCTGTGGTGTGGACGCAAGAGAGGAATCCGAGCCAAAGCAGTTAAAAAAACCGCAAGGATCGAAAGGTCAGGGTTGTTAGTGTGGAGAGTCTTGACTTTACAGATAGTGTTTACAATGTTGCGAATGGACAGAATGGCAATGTGGATAAGCAGTTGAAGCAATGTTTATCCAATATTATAGATTTAGTTGCTAAAAAGGGAAGGTATCATTACCCTTGCTATATTGATTTTTGAAAGCACACTTTTGTTACTGATAAGGAGACAGGGAGGCCAGTCGAACCTAAAGTTGCCAAAAGCATGGAAGAAATGTTTTCATTCTTGAAAAATTCTAGTGAAAGTTAGCTACTTCAGGTACCTTCCGCATTCATTCCAACCTAAATAATTCCTAAAAAATTAAAAGGAAAGTACAGGGAAGATATTATCTTTGCCGCTCAGAAAACTAAAGAATCTGTTTTGTGAGCGTTTAGTCATAAACTTATAAATGACGAGGTTGTGGAATGGTACTGGGTCCACACCAATTTGTGGGGGGAAAAAGCCCAAAAGTCCCGAAAATTTCAATTAGAGTCAACAATTTTTGAGCTCTAATGAGTACCAGTACAAGACTGAGGGGGATAGTGTTTAGCTCAGGCAGCTTGCGCTGGAATATTCAGTTGAGGTCATGCTGAGAGATCTATAAAATAAATCTCATAGATCTCTCGGTGTGACCTCATTAACGTTAGCTGTCTAAGCTGAACACTCTCCACTCTCAGTCTTGTACTGGTATTCATTAGAGCTCAAACATTTTTTGACTCCAATTGAATTTTTTGGAACTTTTTGGCTTTGTTTTCCCCGCGAAATGGTGTAGACGCAGCACTATTTCCTCACCTTAGTCTTTTTTATTATCGCTTATAAATGACTAGTGGCCTGTTGCTGCTTCGCGGCCGTTAATTACTGAAAGATAATTCTACTTTAATAATCGTGGAACAATGTACTTAAATCTCATGAGACAAGGTCCACCTAGTTTTTTGGTAGATTCAACTGAAAATGGGTCGTCGTTTTATTTTGGGCAATTTTACCAAAGTATGATTGCCACTGTGAGAGCAAAGGGACTTAAATTTTTCGCAATTGTTATTTACAAAATTGTTTTACAAAGTTGTTTACAAAACATAAGCATTCACAGTAACCTTATCATACTGAATCGATTATTGATTAAGGAATTAGAATATCAAGTTTCTCAATCAATTTGTTTTGACACCTCAGGTCTCATTTTAACTTTTCAAAAGAGTCTTGTTTTCATTTACTAATGACATTATCAGAGGCTTTTTTTCATAGTGCATAAAAATCCATAAAAGTTGCAAAAATTAATAATTATAATTTACCTTTACATCAATCGATTGTGGCGAATTACGGAAGATAAGTGCAAGTAAGCACAAAAGTGAAGTTTTAAAAAAGTAGGCTTGGTAGCTTCTGAGTAAAAAATCAACGAATTTCAAATTTCATTTTTAACTATGTGAAAGAGACCTTTATTATCTTCATGTCAGGCAAAACCACTGTAAGTGGTATTTTCTTCATGCTTTCGTCATCGCGTTTCTGACACACAACATACAAATTTCAAGGGCAGAAATTTGCAGAAAAGGATGTCATTTTATTCAGAAGGTTCAGCTCTCTGACGGAATAATGTCCCTCACTGCCGTTTGAAACCAATTCAATTTTTGTACACTAACTGCTTTCTTGTAGGTCTTGTTTTTATACAAGTAAGGCAATTTCTGTTGTATCAGCCGAATCGGTGAGCTCATCCAAATTATATCAGACAAATTCCAAAGGAAATTCAATCCAAAAAATTTAAGGGGTACTGCTCATATTGGTAACACGGCAGGTATGTGCTGTAAATCTACAAGGTTGCAAATGGAGGTTCAGGTATTTTTACTTTCCTCCTAAATTTAATCCTCTTTCGTAAGTGTATAAGCGCTGCTGTTTTGTTTCAGTTTGTAGATATGATAACAATGCTGTCAAAAACTGTGGAGAAAACATGTGTATCAGTCAAAAATATGTCACTGATGGTGTTGTGAACTGCCCGTTTATAGACTGCAGAGATGAAGGCACCTGTGTACTTAATTTTAACGGCACAAGTGAGTTCATAATTAGTTTTCCCTTTTCCCACTAATTATTTAACAGAACCCGCTGAAATATCTGCACAAAGAGTTTTACTCCCAAGCAGAGGCTCCTTCAAAAACCATTGTTCGTTAGCATTTTTTTAGTAAGTTGCGTATCTTACCTCCGGATTCCTTGCTTGAAGTGTATTGATTTTAAGTGATAGTCTTCTGGACTTTTGGTCCACCTCCAGGAAGTCCCTCGATAAAAATGGAGCGGCAGCTTTTGTCTAAAATAGGCTCTCACACTTGGGGAAAGGCCGCTCTAGGTTGAGATTGTAATGTTGCAAATTGTGGAACCAAAGGAGAACTCATCTCCAAGCAGATAATCACTACCCACCAGTACAATTGGGAAAAGGCCGCTCTAGGTTGAATTTTGGAACCAAAGGAGAACCCACCTCCAAGTAGATAATCTTTACATACCAGCACTCACTATGTCTTCCATGGAACATTGCAGGAACACCAAAATAAAAGTTACAACTATTTTGATTTCAGAGAAGGAAATGTTGTATATCAATCAAATCGGAGGCGAATGTATATTTACCCAATTTTAAGTCGTCCTAAGATTCAAAATTGAAAAATATTAAGAATCCGCAACATATGAGGAGTGTTTAAAGACTAACCGCAATTGGTTATCTCGATTAGGTGATGAGATAGAGGTTTAAAAAAAGGGGTAATTTTTGCACTTTAGCGAGGCTGGGGGGGGGGGGGGGTAAGCAGAGCGGCTAAAAGTGAGGAATTTTTGGAAAACACTCTTTTTGAAGTATATACAGGGTGTTGCAGACCACCCGTACCAGGCCTTTTTCTCGGTTGGTTTAGGTCGTACGAAGTCGGAGACCGCGGGGTTGAATAGGGAATTGACCCCAAGGAATCCGAATTTTGTGGTCCCGGAACCCCCCCACCCCCCCTTGGGGGGTAAAGGGGGAGTCACGATGCTTAAAGTCAAGGTTCCCGACCGAATTGCGGTTCGATCGCATTAGAATTGAAAAGCACGGAAAATTTCACGTGGAATTGACCCCTAAAAATCCAAAATCGGACCATCCAAGGCCCAAAAATGATCCCCTAAAGAGGGGGACAGTACCCCCCTCCATAATTTCTCTTTGGTCTCAAAATTGACGTAAATTCTCCAGAAAAAGACGGTTTCTCAGGTAATCGACCTCGAGAAATCCAAATCTCGTGGTCCCGAAGCTCCTCCAGCCCCCCTTGGGAGGTAAACGGGGGGGCCCAATTTTAAAAATCGGGGCTCCTTTCCGAATCGCAAATTGATTGCATCCAAATTGAGGAGCAGAGCACATTTACATCTTAAGTGACTCCTAAGAGTTCTAATTGACCCCCCTGAACGGCAGAAAGTAACCCCTGAGGAAGGGGGCCTCGCCCCCGCCAAAAATTTCTCAGGATTCCTCTTTGGTCGCAAAATTGACTTCGATTCTCCAGAAAAAGACAGTTTCCCATGTAATCGACCCCGAGCACTCTAAATTTCATGTTCCCTGAGCTTCTTGGGGTCGATTACATGGGAGACCGTCTTTTTCTGGAGAATCGAAGTCAATTTTGCGACCAAAGAGGAATCCCGAGAAATTTTTTGGGGGGGGGGCGAGGCCCCATTCCTCAGGGGTTACTTTCTGCCGTTCAGGGGGGTCAATTAAAACTCTTTGTAAATGTGTTCTGCTCCTCAATTTGGATGCAATCAATTTGCGATTCGGAAAGGAGCCCCGATTTTTAAAATTGGGCCCCCCCCCGTTTACCTCCCAAGGGGGGCTGGAGGAGCTTCAGGACCACGAGATTTGGATTTCTCGAGGTCGATTACCTGGGAAACCGTCTTTTTCTGGAGAATTTACGTCAATTTTGAGACCAAAGAGAAATTATGGAGGGGGGTACTGTCCCCCTCTTTAGGGGATCATTTTTGGGCCTTGGATGGTCCGATTTTGGATTTTTAGGGGTCAATTCCAAGTGAAATTTTCCATGCTTTTCAATTCTAATGCGATCGAACCGCAATTCGGTCGGGAACCGTGACTTTAAGCATCGTGACCCCCCCTTTACCCCCCAAGGGGGGGGGGGTCGGGACCACAAAATTCGGATTCCTTGGGGTCAATTCCCTATTCAACCCCGCGGTCTCCGACTTCGTACGACCTAAACCAACCGAGAAAAAGGCCTGGTACGGGTGGTCTGAAACACCCTGTAGTTGATGGTCAAAAATTCAATTTTTCCAGTTTGTTCCACTAAAAGCCTTTATTTTTCCTTCGTTGACTGTACTAGATAGGAGACTGGGCTGTACTGATGATGGGTCCACACTTCCAAATTCCCACAAGGCTCGAAACACATTTGCAGTCCTCTCCCTGATTGATCGTAATGAGTATCACTCCAAACAGTGTTACTCTTAACGAGGAAAATTTCGCTCAAATGAGTTTTTCGTCCTTCAAATGATCATGAGCACTGATGGCCATGACGTAATGTCGACACCTCTGTCTCTTCCCTAAGAAGTGCTTTGAACCCACGCTTTTGCTTTGTAACTCTCCACCTGTTTTTTATTTGCTTCTTTTTACTCACGGCAGCATTCATTTTCAGGAATAACCAAATTTGCCACAGGAATAGGAGTACGGCTCTCCATGAATGCTATTGCAAGTGTCTTTTCCGTTTTCCTTGTGTTCATTTCCTGTCTATGGTTGTGTCGACACTGTGGAGCATTTTGCTTTGAACCACCCCCTCAACCCATCATAGTCTCTAGTCCTGTTGAAATGGGAGACGTTAGAGCTCAACAAGCTGCAACTGCTCCACCAATTGCTGATGACAAAGACTTACCGCCATCGTATGATTCTCTTTTTCCTGAGGGGAGGTAGTTCTTTACAAGAATATGTAAGTCACATTAAGCTATGGTAACCACGTGGGTGGATTTTTCAGTAATTTTACCAATTTAGTATCTCTAAAACTATTGATGTTAGAAAGAAAACCAGACTGGCTTTAGAATGACCATATCCTCAGCTTTCTAGCAAGCTATTGGTTTTAAAATTTGGTACAAGTCGTGGGAAGTAATGACAGATTTTCCATACCCATCTGCCAAATGTCCAAATTTGTCCACTTTTATCATGCTGTAGTGACTAAGGGAAAACACAAAAGCAAGTCCCTGAAGAAGGAAATTCAATTTTTCCTTAACTTCTGCGTTACTGCTAAACCGCTTGCCACCAAGATACTATTTTAACTCCAGAAAAAGATGAAAATCACACGGACACCAGAAGTTACTATTTGTGTCAACAACAGAGTGCGGGAAAGCTAGGAAGGAGATTTTAAAGACCGGGTTGAACAGGTTGCTGCACCGTTTTCAAAAATGCAAGGATGGGCAGGTGACTACGGCGAGGAGCAAGGTAAAAAGTCTTTAATTGGTTTCACAATTTTTGCGCTAAAAGAATAAATTGCTTTTCCTTCTTCACGGACTTACACTCACGTTTTCTCTTAAACCCTACAGCATGGTAAAAGTGGGCACATTGGACATGAGGTGAGTATGGAAAATCTGTCATTACTTTACACAACGTGTACCAAAATTTTAAAATTTATAGCTTGTTAGAAAGCTGAGGATATGTTCGTTCTCAAGCTGGTCTGGTTTTTTTTTTCTAATATCAATAGTGATAGAGATATTAAATCGATAACCTTACTTAAAATCCATCCTCATAATAAAACCCCTAAACTGTGTAGGTCTTAAAGGATTCAACGATTACTCTTATAATTTTACTTTGATGACCCCACAGAGAGTTTAAATATTGATCGCATGGAATGATGATATCATATTAAATGCAAAGAGAGTGTGTACATTAATAGGAAAATCTGCTAAATGCATTGGTAAGAGTTGAATTTTTCCTGCGCCCAGCCCTTTCAAACAGGTATTTCTGAAAGACTTCATGCATTTTAAAGAAAGACCTAATGATCTGGATACAAGGGAGAAAATCAGTCTCATTGAAAAAACACATATGTAGCAGGAAAATCAAGTGCTTGCATGAAATGAAATCAGGTGATCAAGCAAGTGTAGCAATTTCATGGGACCAAGATTGAATATAAGGAGAAAGAAAGTAATAAATGGTATCAAATCCATCAGAAGTATTTGAGCATCGAGAGGGATTTTTCAGGTACACATCAAGCTGTATAGGGACACATTGCGGTTAATGCATAGTTTGCCATGTTCTCTCATGAAGAGAATGAGAATGTTTTCATAGCATGAAATTTCATAAAAATCCAAGTAAAAATCCTTTAGTTTCAAAAATAAGTATTGATCTCATGGAAAAAAAAATACCTGGAAATAGCAGGTGCTCTAATGGAAGATTCGTAAACAAGTGTCCCAAGTTAAAGACTTTTTTCAGTTTCTCTGTGAAGGCGTTTCGGACGTAGAGAAGTGCATTAACTTTTTGTGGAAATTAAATTTATTGTGATGGAAGCACATGTCTCTCCAGAATGAGATCAATGGAATGCATCTGCAACCATTGCTCCTGCGTCTAAGGCGGTTTGACTGCTAGGAACCATTTTAAAACAATTTACAAATGCTGATTTTATGCAGTAACTTTGAAGCTTTGATAAAAAGGCGCTTACTTTTGAAACAACCTTTATTGCCACACTATTGCAATGCTTCCAATTATGGTGTACTGTCTCGGAAAAAAAGCGACATTACTTGTACCTCTGAGAAAATATTTTTCTTTTGAGACAATACTTTTCGCCTCAATTATTTTTTAGAACGGTGAGAGAAATAATAAATTCACACTACTGTCTCCATGGTGCCAGACTTTACAAATAGGAGACTGCAACTTTCTTGAAATGGGTGGTACAAAAAGCGGTACAATAGATGTGCTGCTAACCGCAACAATCTGCCCATCATAGTCACCCTGTATCCTAAAGTGTTGTTCCTGTCAGCTACAAGAATGAAACAAGTGTTTCAGGGGTCTCCAGCGGCACTATGAAACACTACCTTTTACGCTTTTTTTGTATTTAATCAACTAAATATGTATGATTTTATTGTATTTATTTTTCTTATCCCAAAAATTTTTCCAGTAATCTGATGCCGAAAACTAGGATTTTTGAGGTCCTAAGCGGATGCTTGTTTCTTTCTTGTTACTTGTTTAGGCTGAAAAAATCTGAAGAGTTGTTTGTTTAGGTGTGATAGGTTTTTGGCAGTGATGAGTTCTATAGGATACTGTACTGGTGTGACCAGCCGATTTCAGTGCAACCTCGCGACAGGTCCTCGTAAACTTAGAGGATCCCCTCCCCCCCCCCCCCCCCGAACTACAACCCATCCATTGCCTGCTCCTGAAGTAAGGTTAAGCTGATAAATGAAAAATAACTCTTAAAGCGGCTGAATTAATGGGAAACAAGTACCCTTCATACAATTTCTGACCGCTGTTTACAAAGGAGGGGTCTGCTCAACATCATCAGGAATAAAAAACGATTAAAGGCTGATATTTGTAATCTTACGAATTTTTTGTGAAGTGAGACATCTGATAATAGCAGTTAGTTGCCAAGATCTTACGCAAGGTTGCAGCACCAGCAATTGCTCATGGATTTTAACATTGGCTCATACGGGAATCCAGGGTCCTATCAAACTCGTCCCTGTTGCCGGGTAACAGCAGTGAGCAGCAAACCGCTGTGCTTAGCAACAGACTTGTTGTAGAGCGTGCGATGATAGCTTTGTGCACTACCACTTCAAAGAAAGTCGGTGTCTCCTATATATATAGTCTGGCAACGTGGAGACATTAATGTGACCTCATAATTTCCCTCGCCCCTTGGAGAAAAAATAGTTGAAGCAAAAAATATTGTCCTCCCCCCCCCCCCCCCCAAAAATACACCGGAAGGAACCCATTTTCCCGGCGTCTCTTGCAGCAACTTGCAATTTACTATAGAAATTCATTTCATAGCCCCTTTCATTATTTTTCAGGTCTGATGAACCATCTCTCCTCGTAATCTCAACGTAAAAGATGATCAAAAAAGTTGAGCATCGTTTAATGATAAGTTGAAGTTGCCTTTGTGTACATTCATCGCACTTCAGTCATAGATGATTCTCAGCCTGGTATGTAATGGAATTCTTGAGAATCAATGTTTTTCAGCATTTATATCTATGATGTATGTAATTGCTATGAAGAAGTTATCAGACCAATCAAGACTTGGGGAAACTTCTGTTCACCTGTTAGTAGCTGAAGTTATAGCATCAATTGGTTCAAAATATTTTAACAACCTTTAAAACTCCTTACATACTAAGATTTGAAGATTTCAGTCGAGAAAAGGTTTGATTGGACATCAGAAGTCAGTAATTATTTTCTGTTGTAGAAGTTAAAGGCAGTAGATGAAATGTAGTACTTAAATTCTGGTCCCAACGTCTGAAAAAAAGTTCTTATCTTAAAAGAGCGATGAGTAAACTCACCTCCTATTTTATAGAGCCTCTTTATCATGAAGAAAATAGGTTTTCTTTTTTCGTTGAAGGTTTTTTTTCTTTTTCTTGCTATTCTCATGCAGGCATTCCACCTTTATTTTATATTAACAGTTTTGTCATTGTAAGTATTGATGCCCTTCTTCTGATGAAGGATGAGGCTTTTCTCATTTAAATCAACATATTTTTATCATTTCAATGAATTCCGAAGGTACCTGTGAATTCATATCAGTATTTTTTCTTTATTTGAATCAATCATCATTACGTTCCTAATTACACTTGTATTTTCATGTATTCTACTTTAATAATACCCTCTAAGGAATGGAAAAACAATACTCTTTTTACGAAGTCTAAAAAATTTAAGGTTCCACCTCAACAAGAAATTGAGCTTTGTCGGAAAATTCTGATTAGTTTTCAATATTATGAGCAGTTTTTATTCTCTTTAGCATCAGTTGAGATTCATGGCAATTAACCAATGCCGTGTGTAGGAACAGCTAAAAACTAATCAGTAGATTAGTGCCTGACTCGACTTGGATATCTGACTAGTAACATTATTGATGGAATCTTACAAAGTGGCATAACAAGCGTACTTATTTCATTCAATTCATAAAGCCCCTGTATTATTGTCCATAAACTCATAGTGTGAGTCATTTCAAGAACCAAGGCGTTGTATAATTATTGTTTGTTCATTGAAGCTTTTCGACCGGGTGGTCATCATCAGAGTTTCAATGCATATCACAATTTACTACAATCACGTTTTGTAAAGTTTTCAATAATTCAACAACACTAACATTGATTGTAACTTTTATGTATATATATATATTGATTGTTATTTATATATTAGCTGATTGGGCCTCACAGCTAGGCAGGGGGTTCTCGCTACACCCCGGTCACCTGCTTTGTGGGAAACTTTTAGGCCAGCTCCGCGAGCCTCCATGAAATGGTGTCATTGAATCGATTAGTCACTTCATTAGTTTTTTTAAATAATTTTTTTTTTCAATTGATTTATTTTTTTAATGTTGTTTTCATCTGCCTTTGATGAATGAAAAACATTTGTTTGCTGACTAAAGAAGAGAAAACATGCCTTGACGAAAAAAAAGTATTCTATTCTAAATATGTAGGCTTCTATGATAGTAGTTCGTCATAAGGGGCCATTCTTAAATTATGTAAGGCTTTTTTTCCCATTTTTAGACCCCCTCCCCCCTCGTAAGGCACCGTAAGGCATCCCTCACCCCTCTTAAAAACTACGAAATCGAGAACGCTAAGCGAGAGAGCGAGTGAAGCGTCTGACAGGACAGGCTAAAATTGACTAATAAATAAGGTGACTCGGTCTCCTCTCGAATGTTCACTGCGCGAGTGTGAGTCTGCGAGGCTCCGCCCAGTCACTATGGATACCAACTGGGAGGGGGCTGCGCGGCCGCAGTGCATCGGCACTCGCCTCCCCTCTCACAGTTTAATCTTTTTAGAGAGTCCTCGAGGTTTACACAGGGTGTCCGGAAGTTAACGTACTTAACTTTCAGGATCGCTTTTTCGGCTCAAAATAAGACTTTTTTTTTTCCTATACACATATGCCCGAAAACGCTTCTTACGTGAGCTATGCGCTTACAAAGTTTCCATTATTTTTCGTTCAAATTAATATAGCTCCTCGTCATTTTTTCATAGGTGGCTGAAACTTTGCAGAGGGAGGTATTTTTTAGCGCTCTATTCATTTTTTGTGTTTTCAAGGACGTACGTCTTCGAAAAATGACGTCACAAGCTTTCCCGAATTTGAAAATTGCGATAACTTTTTTGGTAGATGATATTTCGAAAAACAGATTACGGCACGTGAAAGAGCGTAAAAAATCAAGGGGTCCAAGTACTGCACAAAATTTTCCAGAAACGCGTTATTTCGACGCAAAAGAACTTTGAAAAATTTTAAGATTTTCGAAGCGCCATTTGAAACCATGTTTTCGATAAGCCTCCAAGTATGATTTTTCGGTGGATATTTGATACCAAAAATATCGCCGCCTAACCGCGATTTTAGTAAGATGATGCTCGGGCCAGTCCCAAGCCTGGAAAAAGTGTGAGGGAAAGGTCAAGAGCCGTCTCAATAGCTTCGAGGTTTTCGAAGCCCCTTGCTCTGTAGGCAATTTTTCAATCCTTGCAGTAAAAATTGCCTACACAGCAAGGAGATTCGAAAATCTTAAAATTTTTCAAAGTTCTGTTGCGTCGAAATAACGCGTTTCTGGAAAACTTTGTGCAGTCCTTGGACCCCTTGATTTTTTACGCTCTTTTACGTGCCGTAATCCGTTTTTCGAAATATCATCTACCAAAAAAGTTATCGCAATTTTCAAATTCGGGAAAGCTTGTGACATCATTTTCCGAAGACGTACGTCCTTGAAAACACAAAAAATGAATAGAGCGCTAAAAAATACCCCCCAATGCAAAGTTTCAGCCACCTATGAAAAAATGAAGAGGAGCTATGTTAATTTGAACGAAAAATAATGGCAACTTTGTAAGCGCATAGCTCACGTATGAAGCGTTTTCGGGCATATGTGTATAGGAAAAAAAAGTCTTATTTTGAGCCGAAATAGCGATCCTGAAAGTTAAATACGTTAACTTCCGGACACCCTGTATAGTAGATATATAAACACACGAGAAAGAAAAGTTATGGTTGCCCGAAATACAATAGCAAAACGCAATTAAAACAATGGGTAACAAGACCAAAATTTATGAAAACATTTGCAGGATGTTTCGTCTGGCGACCCAAGCTATTATCAACTTCTGAAATAAATACAAAATTAAAAAATATGGCTAAAAGCACAACTACATGAAAAACCGTGTGATCAGCCCCAACAGAAAATAGGACTGATCTGATCTTGATCAGTCCTGTTTTTCGTTGGGGCTAATCACACGGTTTTTAATGTCGTTATGCTTTTAGCCTTTATTTCTAATTTTGTATTTATTTTGGCAGTTGATAATGGCTTGAGTCACAAGCCGAAACGTCCTGCGAATGATTTCATACATCTTTAGCTTTGTTTCCCACTGTTTTTATTGTATTCTCGCTATATATGTATAAGGAGGAAATGAAGGTTAACTATCAGATCTCTCCTGGGTTGCCATTGGGTCCATTCCAACCACCCGCTTTAGTAGGATCGCTCTTTTTCGCTCCTATGTCTGTGGCTTTATCTATCAATGTCAATAATCAGCCAACTGTTTAAGTCAATTTTGTGCCAAAAGGAGGTTTTTAGTCTCATTTGTGGCATGTGGCAGTCATGGGACCTGGATCTTAGTGGTACTAGGGCCCAAGGTGGGATGCGGCAGGCCTGCTTACTAGTACAGAAACTTAAGTTTGAACTAGCGTTTTCAGTATTAAGTGACCTCTTGACAAGCCTCCTGTTCTTGGATAATTACGTTGTTGTCAGTGTTTCGTGAATTTTGATATGATATAGATTAGCTTGAGTGCGAACATTTAAAATTTCAAAATTTCTTTGGGTGGGCAACGATCCAGTATCTTTATAATGTACAGTGTAAAGTAGCTGCAGGTTTGTGTGTATGTATGTTTCTGTTTTTTCTGTTTATCTTTTTTTTTATTCACTCAAATGTTGAACCCCAAAAATGTATGCCCAGTAGTGTTTTTGGAATTATACCCCAGAGTTAAGTGCAACCTTTGCATGCTACTTAAATGTTGGGTAGCCAAGCAAAAGCCCTCTGTTCAATAAAGGCACGTTCAGACAGTGCTTGAAGACGCTGGCTGCGTCTCTTAAGATGGGTGCATTCTTATGGCAGCTTGACGAGCTATCTGATTACACCTTAAAAATGTTTTGACCTGAAGATTATAGTCATTAATGAGGCTTTCAAGAGTCAGCTATCTAGTCTGTGTTAATTGTTCAGTGAAAAGGTAGGGTCATTAGACCATCTAAAAGTTGTTTAATATCTTTCAATACATAATATTCAAGAAGATAATCAAACTGAAACGATACCCCATGACTCATTAAAATCACTTTCATGTTTATCAAACATTTTGATGTAAGAACCCTGGAGTTGCTCATAAGCAAGCAATTCTTATTAAGCAAGGAATCCTCCATGTGTTGTACCAGGGTCGAGTTCCAAAGGACACGGTACTGCTGTGACCAGCCGATCATAGCGCAACCTCGCGTTAGATTCTTGTAAACTTAGAGGATCCTTTCCAACGAACAAACGTCTAGAATGGCTGACTAGTGCAAGCATTGCCTAACACTTTAAAGATTTAGGTTGGGTTCACTTGGGCTCACACTGCAAGCTGCCATCTAAACCCATGTTAAACACTGCCGACATTTTGCTGAACGTTGTCGAGTAAAGTGGTAGCAATGAAAAAATGTCATCATAATAGCATCTCACAAGGTCTTCTTTACTCAAAAAATAGGAATTTTGCAGGTACACCTCAAAACAATTTAAATTTACAAATGTGGACATTTTCACGAGTAATCCTCATGGACAAGACGCGGCGGAAATGGAGAGTGAGGTTTGGTATACTTAGGCTCTCACTCCCTTCCGGCCTCCAAAAACCGGCCCAAGTTACTCAGGTGCTTTATCTGGCGATCATTCTTGACGTTTGGTTTGTTGATCCTTTCCCCAGAACCTCAACCCATTCATCGCCCGCTCCAAGAGTTAGGTTAAGCCGTTTGTTGAAAAACAACCTGTAAGGCGGCTGAAGTGATGGAATCTAAGTGGTATGTAGGATAAAGGATATATATTCTCCGGATATAGATAGTGGACAGGTGGTCTGGATCACCCCGTATAAGGACTTGGTTAAATCTCTTCAGGAGGGAAACAACTGAATAATGGCAGATATTTACGAACTTGCAGAATTTTTGTGAAGTTCGACACATGATAGTAGTAGTTAGTTGCTAGGATCCTATGCAAGGTTGCAGCACAAGCAACTGCTAATAGATTTTAACATTGGTTGTTACAGAGGTCCAGAAACCTGTAGAACTCATCCGTGGTTTTACTTGTTAGGACTACGCTTGAAAAATTTGGTGTGAGGGAACATCATTGTTTAGGGGTAATAATTTCAAAATTCGCCGGACTCAAATAACTTAACAGTTCGTTCTCTTCTTTTAGTCGTGGCTGAAGGTGCTATCCAAATTACTTTCGTAGTCTATTGTAGTTTTTTTTTCTTAGAAGAAAAAGAGAAAAAAATTGCAATGGGGATTGCTGTGGAGAGCAAAGTGAACTTCCAAAAATACTTCAGGGCGAAGGGCAAAATGTACCTCTGTCCTCATGTGATGTATCTGTATCCTTAGTATTGTTTTTAATGTTGTTATTATTCTGCTGTGTAGATCTTTTTACTTGTAAATAGGAATCCTTTTTATCCCCACAATTATTCAAGTCAAAACCAAGACTTTTTTGCAACATTATGAACTCCATCACATTAATGTCAGACTCCAGTTTGATCAAAGAGTCAGAAAAAACGAGCACTGCCTGTAAAAATCGATTGGAAAAGAAGAAGGAAAAACTTACATAAGAATAATGGTTTTTAGTTGTGCAAGTTATCAATACAAGAGCAATTGACTTTAGAATCCGGAGAATTTGAAGTTCTTTTAAAGTTAACCAACACTTACCAGAACTCATGAATTTACCCTTCTTTTCATCAGTATCTCTTATTTTTACTGCAAAATTTAATTTCGAAAGTTGGAACCTCTCAAAAGGACTTTCATAAATCAAAATTTAAACTGCTAAGCTTTATCGACTGGAAAAAAAAACACAAGCTACCAATTATGCAGCTCAATTTTTTCTTGAAGTTTTAAATATCAATGAATCAGGTATAGCAAAACTGCTCTTGTTTCTCTGAAACATACTCCTATCGCCTCACTTCTTAGTCTGAACAAAATCTTAAGCCCTGATATATATGGTTCCCGATAACTCTTGTATGGCCCTCTGTCTTTTGAACTTTCGTTTTTTCGTTCATCAGAATATCTCATTAATTTTGAAAGTTGTTAGGTGAGGATGTGAAAGTCCGAAACCCAAAAGCATGCTAGTTATTATTATTGACGGATTCTAGAATTTATAAATTTGTAGATTTCTGCCTTTTTCCGTGTCTTGATTTAAATACCCTACAGTTTGATTTAATCTGCATTTTTAGAATTGAGAACTCGCATCTCACCTT
Source organism: Bemisia tabaci (assembly GCF_918797505.1). Lineage (NCBI taxonomy): Eukaryota > Metazoa > Arthropoda > Insecta > Hemiptera > Aleyrodidae > Bemisia > Bemisia tabaci. The sequence continues at coordinate 89,952,692 of NC_092793.1, read as the reverse complement.
GAGTAGGTAGCATCAAAAAATTGTTTCTATTGTGCCTAATTGGCTCTCAAAGCAAAACTTAAGAATGTTATTCATCTGTAGGCTTATGCTCTTATCTGCAATGGAAACAGTTTTAATACAAAGTCAAAATCTATCACTTTATTCTGAGTAATTTTTTGAAAATGGAAGGGCAACTCATATCTTGTTGAGAGTTTCATTTTCCATTGGAAAATTGTCGTTGGTGTAGTATGACAACATGTTTCTCTAAGCCATTGGCAATCTTTTTACAACTAAGCCCCCCCCCCCCTTCTTTATTCCCAGTTCCTAAAAATTGCATGCTATGCTTTAAGCTCCTCTCTCAAAAATAATTTCTTACATGAGGAAAAGAACATATTACTTGAAGAACCTGCAGTACTCAAGCAAAGGATGTTCTAAGGAAGATGATTCTAAAACTCCTTCTATAAGCAACTGTATTGAATTTCAGCACGATACCGAGAAATTAAACTTCTTTCATGACTTCTGAAAATCTCATCCTTTCCAAAAGCATTTACGCTTATGTCTGACATTTCAGTTCCACATAATTTTAATAACTCATTACATTTTAATCAGGATTAAGGAGAGACAGTGTGCTCTCAACTGTTGTTTCTTCCTACCCTAACTTTTAAGACTTTGGTTTCACAGGGTGTCTAGCGTCAGGATTTGAAGAAAAATCAGTTATAAAATCAGGATTTGAGATAAGTCGGCCGTCTGATCGGATTTTTTTATCAAGCTATTTTTGTGAAGTTACATTCGCCTAATTTTTCTTGGCTAAAAATCAGGATTTAGAAAAATTATGAAATCAAGATTCAGCCATAAAAAATTAGGACAAATCAGGATTTCCTAAAATGAAGGAATAACTAGACACCCTGATCAGCTGTCTTCCATTGCTGAGATACTGGATAAATTTGAAGTCTGAAGAAATTAATGAGGAGGAAAAGGTAGAACTGCTATGAACCTATGGCTTCTGTCATGAAAAATTGTATTGAGAAAGCTCATAAATTTACACAGGGTTTCCAGAAGACCCCCGCACAGAAAAGGGGTCTCAGTGGCTCCCGGTAGATTTCAATGAAACTTTAGTAGATTGAATTAGAGTTTATAAGCACAAAGCCAAAAAATTAGCTCATTCCAACGAGTAGTAGCCGAGATGGGCCATTATTTGTGCGGCGGAGACAAATGGGCGCTACTCGTCGCCTTTCCTTATGCTTGAGCACTTCAGACTTCAGCCGGGAAACCCTCTCTTTCTTCCAGGTATCTGCTCGGGCAGTGCAGTATGGAGTCCTCTATTTCTTGGACCTCTCCTCTGTAATGATTGGAGAGCTGCTGAAACAGAATCGGCAGATGCGGGGAGAAGGAGGGCGATACGGTCTTTGCGCCGGCCGAGCGCATAAGCACCTATTTGTATGTGAGGTCTGATCGAAAACGCCAAACAACCAGAAGAGAAGGAATTCATAAGTCTTCCGTCATGCTGTGATATGATAAAAAATAGTCCAGGTTCAATCGCGAATATCTCTGCTTCTGCTAGTTAGAATGAACCAATATTTTAGCTTTGTGCTGATGATGAACTTTATGTCAATCGATTAAAATTTGATCTAAATCTACCGGTAGCCACTGAGCCCCCTGTTCTGTGCGGGCTTCTTAGGAGTTCATACAGGGTGAGCGAAAAGTCCCCGACCCCCCCTCTAACTTTTGAACGAATTAAGCTAGGGAAATGAAACTTTGGGGATGTTCCTATCTCAAAGGGGACCATCTTTCGGGGGGGTCAAAATTTTGGTCCCCCCCTCAGGGGGGGACGGGGGCCCCCCAACTTTTTTTTTTCAAATGGCAACCCCTATCTTGTGATACCTCATTCGAAAGAGCATAAAAAACTAAGAATTTTGGCGCAAACCGCAGATCAATATCTTAATTTTTGACCGAGTTATGATAGGTCAAAGGTCAACTTTGACCTATTTTCAAAAAATCATAACTCCGGTTCAAATTATCGTAAAGGAAAAAATAAAACGGGAAAATTTACCAAATTGTGTCCGCTTTTAAGTAAAAATTGCAAAAATCACTTCGATTTAATTTTAAGGGGGGGCTCGGACCCCCAAATACGTCAATTCAAAGGTCATTCAATTTTCACGCGAAATAAGCCAATTTCCCCTGGATTTGCCTCCACATTATCTCCGTAAGGTCAAAATCAGTTCAACATTACGTTGGCAAGTCCCCAAATTTCGGGAAAAGTTAAAAAAAATGATATTTAAACGGTCAAATTTAATTACCTTAAATATCATTTTTTTATAACTTTTCCCGAAATTTGGGGACTTGCCAACGTAATGTTGAACTGATTTTGACCTTACGGAGATAATGTGGAGGCAAATCCTAATGACGTCTCTTAAAAACTGGTAACAAGTTCTGTAACTTTCATCTTTCATTATTGTTAAGTTCTTGAAAGAGAGGGATATTACTTCAATCAACTAAATTGCAGATAAAGTTTTGAGGTTAGACTCTTGCCTATACTCATTCTCTCGATAAACAAAAAATCATTTGATAGCATAGAAACTAGAAAAATATTTTTTTTTTTTTCAAGTAATTACCTATGTATTGTTGCAACCACAAAAATTCCAATTTAGAGGATAAGGTCAGTCTTTTGGCAGAAGTGTCATAAATGTTGTCATCAAGATATTATGTCTAATAGAGTATATTGTTACACCTACTCATAATTTAATGCTCATTTTCCTTGCTTTTTTCTTCTAGTTTTTCAATTTTGTCTGAGCTCATTTACTCTCGTAACCGGTGTACTTTTATTACTATATGGAATGCTTTGGTGGCAGAATGGTCAAAATATTTTTTCTACTTCCTGTTGCATAATTTAAGCAATGATTCATTCGTGTACTTAATCCAAAGTGATCTAAGCATTTAAATTGTACTTAATATCTACTCTTGCACTTCTGTTCTTTTACTTTTTAGCTTATCATATTTTCCAGTATGTACTTCCTATTTGCTAATTGCGATCTTTGAAACTTCTTTTCCTTTGTATTGAAAATATTTTACATGTATTTTTAAAATATTTTTTTATTGTATTTTAACTTAAGTGTTCTTAATGCCCTTCTTTATTAGCCCTCTAATTGTGTAATGACCTCAGATCAATCAGGGTTTTTGTAAGAAGTAGAAAACATTCTTTACGTCTTGTACTCAAAGAGTTACAGGACTGATGCCGCTCTGACCTTAAAAATGGTCCGATCAAGCTCAACTGGAGCTCATTTAATAGCTTATACTCTCATGTATACAGTGGTTTTTAGTTTTCCGAGAAATAATTATTGGTTTTTGTACAACGTCAATTCTACAGTAACATGTTTGACCCGCTCGGCGATTTTATGTTGGAGGACCTAATCATCGAGATCCATATACCTAAGTGTGAGGTGGATGATGAGCCAAGTGCATGCAATGAAGAAGCTGAAAAGAATCAATTTTATATGTTGCCCATCTGCACAAGATAACCTACTAAACTTTAGCGGATTGGTAGTGTTCTAAACCCCTGATAATGCAAGTTTCCGACCTCACTTCAATTTTCATCGGCGATCGAGTCAGTTACGTGTGTTTCTGCTTTGTCAATGTGATTTCCGCAATAATGCTAAAGTTGAGTAAAATTTTGTGTGCATCTGCAAAAATCTGCTGAGGAAGCTTTTCACCTGATCAAGCAAGTGCACAATATGCGATGGACCGGAGTCAGTGTTTTGAGTGGCATTCGCGTTTCCTGAAAGGGAGGACAGCAGTGGAAGTTGATGAAAAATCGGGACGACCCACCTGCGACCTTTGTGAATGGTGCAAGTGTGGAAAAAATTCGTGCATTTGTCAGAGAAGATTCTCGCACCACCACTGTAGAAATTTCAGAAGATTGAATGTGTCAGCTAGATCAGTCCATCAGAAAAGAAGAGTAACAACATCGCTTTGCGGGTCAAACACGCTGCTGCATTGTACAAAAACTAATAGATATTTTTCAAAAAACTAAAAACCACTGTGCTTGTGAGAGGATAAGCTTTCAAATGAGCTCCAGTTGGGCTTGATTGGACCATTTTTAAGGCCAGGACGGTATCAGTCCAGTAACGTTTAGAACAAACCACGAACAGTTTCAAGAAAAGTTCAGGACTAGATAGTTTCAGCCCTACTTCACAGGTAAGCATCTTGTGGAAATAAATAGAAACTCCTCAAGCCATACAACAATAACGCACAATATTACTCATGGGATTTTCAAAAGCCCAAAAAAAAACTCAATTTACCTTTTTCTAGCTGCTTGAGAACAAAGTTCAACAGTTTGTCCTGCAAAGCTGATGGACTAGGTTTTGGGCCTGTTGCAAACTTTTGCTAGAGCAAAAATAAGAGTTGTTTCTTGTAGATAATGCCTCAAAAATCACGATGAGCGCATCGGCAAAGTCTGAAATGCACTCAAAACTTCACAATCTGCGTAAGAAATTTGCGTTTTTTTAAGCTTCCCGCTTCAAAAACGATACTACGGCATAGGTGAACATTTTTTTAGAGGAGTCGCTCCATCGTCGGCGATATTCATCATGGCCGACGCTTGCACGCAGTTCCGCGCGTAATTCAAGGAGAGTTCAAGGTCAATCAATTCGGGCGTGGAAAATATGAACGTTAACACACCGATTGTTATCTGGTCTAATCCAGTTCAGGTGTTATCTCGTCCCATCAAACGTGTTTTGGCGGATTGGCGTCGGCTATGATGATTATTGCCGACGATGGAACGACTCCTCTTACAAAATGTTCACCTGTGCCGTAGTATCGTTTTTGAAGCGGGAAGCTCAAAAAACCGCAAATTTCTTACGCAGATTGTGAAGTTATGAGTGCATTTCAGAGTTTGCCGATGCGCTCATCGTGATTATTGAGGCATTATCTATAAGAAACAACTCTTAGTTTTGCTCTAGCAAAAGTTTGCAACAGGCCCATTATTAAACAAATAGCTCATACATTCTGCTGTTAACATGGAGAGCAGTAAGCGCAAAAATGAAGTTTTTGAAGAAAGGGCTTGGTAGCATTTTTGAGAAAAAAAATTTTAATGAAAAAAGCCTCACTTCTTGAAAAATTTCCACCGATCATCTGAAATTTAAACATGCTTGGAGAAGCAGCAAATATAAAAGTAAAAATAAAATTAAAAGTAATGAAAAGAATTGAGTCTCTCACCATTATGCTGCGTATTATTCGCACTATTATTCACAGCATAATGGTCAAAGATACAATTCTTTTCATTACCTAATCCTTTTTTTATGATCCTCTGAAAGTCTCAAAAATCGATTGGATGATTTAAAATGAGATTTTATTTTCGACTATATGAAAAGGGCCCTTTTCATTATCATGTCAGGCAAAACAGTCGTAAGTGGTATCTTCTGCACGCTTTCAAGGTTGCATTTTGGAAAAAAAGCAAGCAGATTCCACAGCTCTCTGGCGGAATGATGCTCCTTACTGCTGTTCTGTCTGAAACAACATCAATTCTTTTGCACTTATAGTTTTCTCATAGGTCTAGTTTTTATGAATATGAGAGGAATTCTTTATTTAGCTGAATCAGTAAGTTCATACAGATTACATTAAACGAATTTTGAAAGAAACTTGATTTCGAAAAGAGAATTACTGCTCTCTTTGGTGAGACGGCAGCATCGCTGTACAGGCGACGAAGAGGTAGATTAAGGAGTTAAGTAACGAAGCTGTGAATGTTTGACCTGGCACCAGAGGTCAGAGTAAAATCTTCATTTATCTCTGATGTCTGTACAGTCCATATGCTTCAATTCGATGTATTACTTAATACCTGTCTCTGTAATGAATAACATCGCATAAGGAACACTTCGCAGGCCTTACATTTGTATTTTCTTAAAGAGTCAAATCAAAAGATAAATCAATGTAGGACCCTGCTGAGACTTTCTAATATAAATTCAGAGGTTCAGGTGAAATTAAAAATTTTCAATACATTTTCTAATCTTCAACAGCAAGCATTGATTCTTCTTCAGTCTTACAAGATTTTTTGTGTTTTTTAGTGTTGATATTATAATGCTTGGAGTAGTACTTTTTAGCCAAACCACTTTGATGGATGACCTTCTTCTCCGGCATCATGCTGATTCCTCGTTTCCCCTTCTTCCTCAATCTTCTGTTGATTTTCTTCACCCTAGAACAGAAGTTTGACATGTAAGTTTTCGCAAAACAGGACATATCCACGGTGAGACTACAGGAATACGTTTCTCGGTTTGCGATGTTGACGACTTGTGCCGTACTTTATATTACACATGGAAATCTACCAAATGTCATTTTATTAAAACTTTGGTGATTTAACTTCTCTATAAGGGAAATATTCTGTAAAATTTTCAAGCTGTAATGTTGGTTGGGTCTCCCTTTAAAAGATAAAATGGAAGCAGAGTGATAACACAAAATAAAGATACGAGTTTTTGCAGTTTAGACGTCGATGTTTTTTGTGCTAAAGAAAAATACTCTATAAGCATTTGGCCATTGACAATTTTCTTACGATAAAATATTTATTTTTGAAGAAAGTGAAAAGCATTTTTTCTTTGTTTCAAATTCTTACCAGTATTGTAGAGTGCTGTGGAGATTATTCTCAGAAAAAATTGAAAAAAATAGTTATGAGTTTTCCAGATAATTTTTGCTCTATTAGTTGAAATTTAACAGCATCTCTACTTTTCACAGCGTTTCTCCTTAGCACAGCAAATATTTGAAAAGTGGATATTAATAAAAAAGGCACCATTTTTGGACAAAGAAGTATCAGATGAAAATCTCCATGAAATAGGAAGTAGTTCCGTAATATTTTTTGGAATTGATTGCTGCAGAATGTGACGGTAATGCATCAGTCAAAATAAGTATGTCACACAATGCATACAAAAGCCCTGATTAACTTGCATGAGTTAAATGGCATAAAAATATTGTAAAGCATGACAGTAATGTCTACTCCCTAAGAGCACAATTAGCACCATCCATGTTGTTCTTTTCAAATTAACATGGCCCAGAAGCATTTATTCTCGGTGGCTGGCGATCAAGTTTGCCAGGAGAGAGATGTGCGAAAAGGTAACCTACATGAACAAACAATCTTGCGAACTGTTACATAGCTTTCTTACGCATAATTTCCATTGATTTAAAGCATTTCTTTCAGCAACATAAAGAAATGAGGAGAAAATATACGCCTGAGAATGATTAGTATCCTACATATTTTGGTTGTTTTTTCCCATCGCTCTTTCTGAAGGAACCTGATAGTTGGCAACTCCCAAATGCCGATGCAGGAAATTTTGAAAAGTACAACACAGGCTGTGCAAATAACGCATTTAGGAGTAGACTTGGAATGTTTTGGACATGCCCAACTTAATTTCCGTGAGATTTTACTGGGACGTCCGGTATCTGCGATAAGCAACAAACCTATTCACTCACTCTTCATCCCACAGTTGATTGGAAGTTCTATGCCTGAGAAACGACTGTCAAAAGAGGTGAAACATTCTAAAAATTTTGAACAGTGTTTTTAGTTCTCAAGTGCCATTTCAGAGCCCTGATAAATTGTGATTCAAACCTTTCTTAGCGGAACAATATATCTGGGCCAAACTAAACCTGAATCTATTAGAGGCGGGTGAGTACAATGGCATGCAGCAAAATTATAAAACGATAGAAAAATGCCTCTGGGTATGATGAAAAAGGCGAAAATAATACCACTGACAAGCAAAGTAGAAATATTAGAGAAAAACTAAGTTTCGATTGTTGGCATTAAACGAGGTAAAATGATGAAAGACCTAAGTCAAAATATAAGAATTGCACCAAGATCGATTTTACTCTGATTTAAGCTTGTCAGATGGCTATCACTAGATAGTTTCCAGGATATACCTCTCACTGAGACCTCATTATTAACAAAGAGTAGCAACGCAACCAAATGTATACTTTAACCCTTTCTCCCATGGTTGCTAGGCTTCACTCAATACAAATCTTGTAGCAAAGCTGGCTCAACTCTTAACATTAATAGTACACTGAGTAAAATGCTAAAAATATATAAAATAAAATGCAAAAATTACTTTTCTTTGTGCAGCTTGAACTTTTCATAGCTAGGAACAGTTGATATTTTCTTTCTCTCAGGTGCTATGTATTCTAACTTTTGCCGGTCTGTCTTTTTGGGTCGTTTCAATTTTAGCATATACTCGGGAACATCACATCCTGAGTCTTTCATGACTGTTGCAATGCTGAAAAAATGAGTTCAGATCAATTAGTTTTCACACAAGTTATTACATTTCTGAAGGTTTGTGTCAAAAACTAAAATACAGAATGAGACAAGGGTTATGGTTTGAATCATAGAGCTTGATGTATCAAAATGTTCCATGATGTTTCAATGATTTTAAGAAAAAAGTTCTCAGTTAAAAACTTCATAGTGGCCTAAGAGTTTCAAATGTTGCGGAGGGCAGTGAGTGAGGGAGCGAGAGACGAGACGGAATAAAATATAAGATATTTTATTAAGACAGAAAAAGCAGAGTGAGGAGACAGACGACGGTGGGACTGTGGCACACGCTCACCGAATGGCGTCACAATGGCGGCCAACTACAGTTATGGAAAAGGGACAATGCCACATATCAACTATCAAAACGTTAAAAGTACGTTTTAACTAGGCAAGAAGGAAAACAAGAGGGTGGTAACCTGGTAGACATCTTGAAAGTTGGTCATAACGCATGAATTTTCTTCCTCCTTCAAAAGCAGTAATTAATATCTTGTGAGCATAATCACAAAATCACTTAATCATCCAGCATAAAGAAAATTATTCAGTGCTCACTTTAATTTCAAGAGCACTTAAAATCTTGGCAAACAGAGAATAAGAAATGCAAAAACTAAAAATCCTACTTTTTCACACATGTGCAAAAATTGGAAATTTTCAAGATTTCTGTCAAGTTAAATATGAAATTTTGATGAGAGAACATTTTTTGCAATGGACCAAGAGGCAAGATGCAAATTCAACTATTATAATTTATGTTTTTTCATCAGAACTTCACGTTAAACACGACTTGTACAATGAAAATAAAATAACTGAAGGTATCTTTGAACCAAAATATTAAAGGTTTTCAATGCATGAATTCAAATTTGCTGCTAATAGAAAAAACAATAATCTACTAGAGTTAAATCGCTCACAAAACATTACAGTGACAATCTCCTCAGTATGACAAAGGCAACCTCAGTATCGGCGCTTCGACGTAGCGGTGACAGGTGAAAATGTCCAGTCTAAGATGTCCAACTATGAAAATGTCCAATAAAAAATATCTACTGTTGTAATGTTCCCTTTTAAATGTCCACTTAACAAAAATACCATGTTATCTAATGTCCAAAGCGCTAAAATGGCATGTGACTGAAAATGCCCAAAGAAAACAACTTTACCTCCATCATTGACACAATTTTTTCTGACTTTTTCGAATTTTGAAAAAGACGAATTTCACTTTGATTTGGGACTGAATTTAGAAACCACTTGGAAGAAAAAATTTGAGTGGAAGAAAAAAACTTAAATTTAGTTGGGGCTGAATTCCGAAATCATTTGAAAGAATTTGGAGGGAAAGGAAAAATATGACATTATTCTCAGCTGATATTTGAGTGGATACACAGACCACTGTTTTCAGATGTAACAGGTTAATTACATTACTCTAATAGATGTTAATATTTGCTTCTTCTGATTCAGTCTTTTGAAATACTGTGGACATTTGCAGTTAAATGCCATTTTATAACTTTGGACATTACAACACCTGGATTTAGACATTTGCAGTTACAGGCCATTTTAGTACTTTGGACATTAGACAACATGGGTAGTTTTGTTCAGGGGAAATTTTATGTCATGGACATTAAAAAGAGGACATTATGACAGCGGGTATTATTTATTGGACATTTTTATAGTTGGACATATTAGACTGGACATTTTCACTGATCGCTGACTCAGCTAATGCACGTTTTTCACGCTTAAATCAACACATAATAGGGAAGGAACACTGCTCGATTGATTTTGAGATGCCTGCAAAAACCACCAGGCTGCTTTGATTCAAACAAAACTCTGGTTTTTCATGTGAGCAGGAAAGAACCCCGCACACCTCTCATGGGAAGCTTCACCATGAAGGATTGCCTTCTGACTTATGTCATTCGATTCTCCTCAAGATGCTGATCTAAAGTTATAATTGCTCCAACTTTCTACGATGCACCGTTTTCGCAAAAAACCTATGAGAAGATTCAATTATTCGGTGATAAAAAGCCAGAGAGATTCCTCATTTCAGTGCCCGATTGACAAGCGGCTGTGTGTCAACAAGGAAATCATGGGGACTCCCGCACCGAGCGGCAGTCTTATCTCGGATTCCGCACGCCGTTTTGCTCGACCACCATCCAAATCAGATTCTTGAGGAGCATAAGAACAGGAAAGTCTGAACGTCTACCGGGCGAGTGCGGGAGGGAGATAGCCCCTGAGTCGGCAGGTACAGATAAGAAGACGGACACACGCTACATTTTTTCCTTATTCACATCGGGCCTGTTTTCAAATGCTTCGTTCTTTTTTATTCATAGTCGCTGAACAATTGAATCTTCTCATAGGTTTTTTGCGAAAACGGTGCATAGTGGAAAGTTGGCGCAATTACAACTTTTGATCAGCATCTTGAGGAGAATCGAATGACATAAGTCAGAAGGCAATCCTTCATGGTGCAGCTTCCCATAAGAGGTGTGCGGGGTCCTTTAAATTGTTTCTAATTAATGTTACATGAAAATGTTAATTTCTTGGTTGGGAGTTGCATAATTTCAGTGACTCTCATTGAGCAAATCGTTTCCTAAATGGAATTTTGAAGCAGAGGCGAGTATCAGAATTCTTAAACTCCTACCTTGTCTAGTAGTACATTCTTGGTTTCTGACCTTGTCAAGTAACCAATTAAGTAAAGAGCTTACCTTCTTAAATGGGGAGTATCTTCAGTTGTGAAAAAAGTTACAGCTCTTCCTGTTCTACCAGCTCTTCCAGTACGACCTAGCAAAAAAAAAAAAAAAAAAAAAAAAAAAAAAAAAAAAAAAAACAAATATTATGGTTCATAAAATACTGATGTGCTGAGCAAAAACCTCTTTTCAGAATAAGGCTTCTTCTAAGACAGAAAAATAAAAAAAATAAAAAAAAATATGAATAAAATATAATCTCATGATGCACAAAGAAAAACTTAAAAAAGACTCTTTTTGATATAATATGTCTTCGATTTTTCAAAATTGTTGCAGTATTTTACAATTCCTTTGCAGCTTTCATGGTTGAGAATAATATACTGTTTTCAGTTTCTCCCCGACTTCTTCAGAATTCATCACCTTGTTCTAACTCCTTTTAAAGCACATTCTCGAATAAGTTGCTGTAGTAAGCACAATTTAATAGTGAAAACCACTTAAATCAAATAGTAAAAAGGAAAGACCCGTAAGTAAGATACTGGAGAAATGTTGATAAGAACACTGAGAGGGAATGGAAAATCACCTATTCGATGGATGTATGATACAGCAGAAAGAGGAAAGTCATAATTGATGACAGTATTAACACCTTTGAAGTCTATACCACGCCCCATCAATTCTGTACAGATAAGGATCCAAATTTTTCCTTCCCTAAAGGCACGAACTGTGTTATCTCTCTGAAAGAATGAACAAGCAAATTAAAATACTTATTTATTGAATTCATGATATACAAACTAGTGCAGGTCAGAAAATACTTTATTTTACTTAGACATGTAAAGCCATATAAGAGATGAGTATGGACAAACAATGCAGAATTATGGCGACTGAAGTTCCGGGCAATAGAAATAATGTATAAATCATGTATGCGAACAAATGATCTAATGGAGAATAGGGTAGGAGAGGTATTTAGGCCATTAGATGTGCAACAAAAATTCACGGTTGTAGGTGATCGTAACATTAAACTGGCTGAAGATTCTAAACAAAAAGGTGAGCATCTCAACACTAATAGAACCATGAATTAACCAGTATGTTTAATAATTCGGAGGAAAATGAGTATTTGGCAGGAGTCAATGAACTGCCAATATTTGAACGTGCAAGGTTAGAAATTATGATAAGAGGAGGTGATTAATACATGGAACCTATAACAAAACTTGCACAAAATGAATCATTCCCTCCTGGGACAAAAATTATTATTAGTATTCCTTAGGATTATTAATTTTTTTTTAAAAAACAGATTTTATTTAAAAATATTGAAACTAAGTACTACAAGAACTATATGCCTTGTGTCTATCTACATAAATTAAATTTATTAAGGTTTTAAGAAACAAAGTGACATTGGGTGATGGAAATTATCAGAAAGAACAGGAATTTTGGAATTCTATGTCTTTTGCTTTGAAAAAGGTCAATTAAGAAATGTTATTATGAATATTCTTTTTTGTGGAAAGAAATTATTAGAGCTTTAGTTTGTTCCACGTAAAGTTTCTTATGAGTATAATTTTAATTTTTCCCCACAGCCATTAAGACATTTAAGAGGTGAAGTGACTAGAAGTGATGAAGTGAAAATAACGAGAATCGAGGTATACAAACTAGCTAGAAAATTACATTGTATGAAGAAAAACAAAAGATTCATCGATCAGGGCACACTGGATGTTTCAGACCAGACATCCACTTTATTTTTCTTGGGAACAGCCAAAAATTGCGCCTCTAGACAAAAACTTAAATGAAGTAAATCAATCACAAAATATTGAATGCAAATATTTCCAGCCCCCCAAAAATGGATTTTGGAGGGAAGGTTATAGGAAGGAGGGGAAGAGGAGTTATCCCCCTGTTTCTCGCTTGTTTCAAATTATAAGGATGTGCTTTGACTTCGGATATGTGAAGAACAGTACAAAACAAGAACTTTAGGTCACCGTCAATTTTTTCATAATTCCCTTTATTTTGAGTTGGGGAGGGGGGGGAGGGATTGAGGGATTCTGAGAGCACATTTTCAATCTGCTGCTGTGCGCTACCTAATCTATGGATTTTGAAAAACTAAAATTATTCTGAAACTATGCCCCTCTGTCCCATGAGGGTGATATTGCAGGTCAAAATCTTTTCCACCCCCCAAACTGGATTTTGGGTGGGGGGAGGATAGGAAGGGGGGGTATTCCCCGTTTTTCGCTTATTTCGAATTATTAGGGTATGTTTTGATTTCGGATTCGTAAAGAACTGTAGAAAATAAGAACTTTCGGTCGGTTTTTTCGTATTTCTCTTTTTTTTCAGTGATGGGAGGTTTTGAATCATTTTGACGGCCATTTTCGTTTTGGAGGATTTTAAGAGCCATATTCAATTGGCTGTTGTGCGCTGCCTACTCCATACAGGGTTATCCAAAAGTCCGGGACCCCCCTTATAACTTATGAACAAAAAATGCTAGAGATTTGAAGGGGGAATGTTCGTAGGTCAAAGGAAACTACTTTTTGGCGTACCCAACATTTCCCGACCCTAACCCCGAGGAGCGGACCCTAACTTTTTTTTTAAATGGGAACCCCTATCTTGTCATTCGAAAGGGCTTGAAAAGAGAAAATTTTTGGCGCAAACCGACTGCCGATACCTCAGCTTTCAAAAAAATGGCGGCAAATTCAAAGGTCTGGGCCTCCCCTCACAACTTATAAACAAAAAATGCTAGGTATTCGAAATTTGGGGAACGTTGCTAGGTCGAAGGAAACTCCTTTTTGGCGCACCCAAAATTTCGGGGGGCGGACCCTAACCCTTTTTTTTCCAAATAGGAACTCTTATCTTGTGATACATCATTCGAAAAGGCTTAAAAAAAAACTTTGGATGCCTCAATTTTAAACAAAATGGCGGAAAATGCGTTTTTTTGGTTATTTACCGACGGATTCGCTTGAAACTTGGTTTCCATGGGTTTTCGGGCACGAGAAAAACAAATCCAATATTGGATTTGCAAAATACTCGAGCTTTTCCAAGATGGCGGCCGAAAAATGGCGGAAAAATAAGTTAGATTTCCTGTGTGTTGCTCTCAGCCAGTTGAAAATCGTGTTTCCTAATTTGTCATTTCAACTACCCAGGACTCCTCACGGGGAGGTGGCTACACGTCGAGTCCCACCCGTGCCTACCCTTCTGCCCGACCACTGAGGCACATTTCAATAGCGTTGGTGGTGTCTCAGTAAGCAAATAAATGAAAGGACCTGTTATCAAGGAGAGTTTTAATTGAAATTACTCACTCTTGCCAAAAAAAAATAATGGAAACAAATCTGCCAAATCTCTTAAGAATAAGCATGTTAATGACTTTAATAAAGGTTGACGTGAGCTCACGCCCATTTACCCTAAAAAAAATCTCACTCATTAGGCTAAGGCTGTTTATTTTTGATGATACTGGCCATGCACCGTTTGTTCTTCGCACAATTACCAGAATTTCTTTTCGAAAGAAATTAAATGAACTTTCATCGAGGATACTTTGAAATGAAATTACTCACGCTTCTCAAAAAAAGGAAAAAGATTAACAACAATAGTAACAAAGTACCCCTTGACGGAAGGCGCTTGCCAAAAACTGTAATACCCCCGAATCCTGTGGAGGTGAGTCAGGAATTTTACCACTAAACTTAATGGATTTATCTTTCGAAAGAATAATTAAATAAAATGAGTCTTCCTATTAAATTTAACAGTATAAATAAAAACTTCTTAACGATATTCGATGGGAAAAAAAAAAAGAAAGAAAAAAAGGCTTCTCAATTATATGACTCAGGCAGCGAATAAACAAGTTATCTCAATTCCTGTTCGAATTGCCTGCTATTCTTCTCCTGACAATAATATAAGCGATTTACGAATTCTTCTCGGACGCTTTCTAAAATCTGATAAGTAAGTTTTGCACATTCCTCAACAATTCACTGTCTTAGGTCTGCGAGGTCTCGTATACTTTTGTCTTGCCATGACCCCAAAGGAAAAAGTCACAGGGAGTATGATCAGAAGATCTAGCCGGCCATTCAATGGCTCCGCGCCGACCGATCCACCGATGAGGGAATTCTTGGTTAAGATAATTTCTGACTTGTAAGGAAAAATGGGGAGGGGCACCATCCTGTTGAAACCAAGGATCAAAATCATACCCCGAATCTTCAATAATTTCAATTAATTTTAGGAGGACGGCCTCCTCGAGCATACTAAGGTAAAGTGAATTATCAAGATTGCCATCAATAAAAAATGGACCAACGATATGGTCCCCAAAGATCCCACACAAAACATTCAGTTTTTGGGGAAACTGTGTGTGACTCTCTCTACCCACGTGGGGATTCTCTGTTGCCTAATACCGACAGTTGTGTTTATTCACGGTTCCTTTTAAAAAGAAAGATGACTCATCACTAAAACACGTGTTCTTTACAAAATCCGAATCTGCAGCAATAATTCCCTCCATTGTTTCACAAAATTCGAGGCGCCTGTCAAAGTTATCCTCGTTAATTCGAGGATTAATTGGATGCATTTTGCAATTCGGAACTATAGGCAGAACGGTAGGTTTTCAGGAGAGCAACTTTTGCAAAAACCATTGGCGTTTTTCATCAAAACGCTCAATGTTGCGGTTTGATGGTTCATTTTATAGCTATGGAGTTCCTTTAACACCCTGTGTTGACAGATTTGTCAAAAACATCACACTGTTGCCAATAATTACAAAAAAAGGCTATAGTTCCTTATTGCAAAATGAAGAATCCGGGGAAGCTCATTTTGCAATTAGGAACTATAGATTGTTTTAGCACTGACTGCATAGGGGAGACGACCCTGGTGTCACTATTACAAACTGGAGGGTTAACCCCAACAGAGAAAACACCCCTTCCTTCCATCATACGAGGAAGGGGGGAGGTGCATTGTCCCTGCGGAAAGATATTCTACAAAAAACAGGGTGTGCCAAAAATATGGATACCTACCGACTTGCTAATATTTCGAGAATGGTGGCAAATATTAACATGCAATTTGGACGGGAGGGTTTATAGATTTGATTGACATGAATCGATCAAAAAATGAAAGCATGAATCGATCGACACCGACTCGATCGACAAATTATTGAAAAACCGGTGTTATGATTCCGACATGACCGACATGAATCGATCGAAAAGTTAGAACATGAACCGATTGACGTGATTTGATCGGCACTGATTCGATTGACGACCGTGAATCGATCAAAAACCAGCGAATCGATCCGCAAATCCGTGAATCGATTGACAACCCCGTGATTCGTTCGAAAAATCCGTGAATTGATCGATAAACCCTTGAATAGGTCAACAAACCCGTGAATCGTGAAATTTTGAAAATTCGAAAATCCAAGATTAAGGATGTGGCCTATAATGCTATCTCGGCTCCTGTTCGATTGATCATGCTGATTTTCGGGGTCAGAGGGTATTTATGGACGGGAAACTCGAATTTCTGGTCAAATTTTGAAAATTCAAAAATCCAAGATGGCGGATGTGGCCTAAAATGATATCTCGGCTCCTGTTTGATGGATCTTGCTGATTTTTGGTGTCCGGGGGTATTTTTGGACGGGAAACTCGAATTTCTGGTCAAATTTTGAAAATTTAAAAATCCAAGATGGCGGATGTGGCCGAAAATGACCTTACTTGAGTAAGTATCCCTTGGGGGATCTTTCATTCCTCGGACACACGTTTAAAGGGGAGCTCAGAAGACGCAACCTCAAACTTGTTTTTCGTGGATTGAAATGCGAAAAATATCGGAGAAAATTATTGTGGCTTATGCGTAGTAAATACTTCAAAAAACGCAAAAATCAAAAATCACTGAAAAAGCTCAATGTCAAAATTTGAAAAATTTCAATTTTTCGAAACTCGGCTAGGAATTTGAGTTTCCCGGCCAAAAATACCCCCTATACAACCAAGATTCACCACGATAGGTCGAGCAGCCTGAGATAGCATTTTAGGCCACATCCGCCATCTTGGATTTTGAGTTTCCCGTCCAAAATCCCTAATAGCACAGTTACACAATGGAATGTTTTTAAAATGTTTCAAATTACGTCAATCTCGGATCAGTCATTGACATATGTTTCCAACAAATTTTCAAAACGAATACATGAAATGGGCAAGTTGGCCGTGTGTTTGAAACGTATTGAAAACAAATCGAAAATGTTTCTAATTGCGGTCATTCAAACTTTTTTAAAAATAAGTTGGAAACGTTTCAAACTTATTTCAAAAAGGCATAAATAACCCAACCGAAAAATGTGTGAGAATTGTGTCAGCTATGTGTTGTCAATATATTGCAGTCCGTTCAATAAACTATATCAGAAAGGTTTCAAAAACATTTCAAAACCATTGCCACAGCTAAGCCTATGATTGAAACATATTTACGGAACATTTCTGCCACAATTTAGGTATATGAAAATCAATGAACCTTTATTGACATCTATCGGAAAAAATGTGTAATTGTGTCAATTTCTTTTTTAACGACCCAGGCACAGATTCATATTAGATTTGTGTACGATATGTTGGGAAAGGAGATCAACTAAATATTTTGGAAACATTTCTAAAACATATTTAAAACGTTGCTGCAGAAATTCTTGGAAGTTCGAAGTTTCTGAGAAATAAACCTGACATATTTCTGACACAATTTAGCAACGTTTCCAAGATCCTTCAAAAACATGTTTCAGAAACAACTGGCAGATATTTCGTATTTTTAATCTGATAAGGTACAGCTATATGTTGAATCTATGTATGAAACGTGACGGAATGGTATTTGAAACGCCCTCAGATTTTCGTGTACGGATTTCCCTCATTGCTCTCCAGTTGAAATACTCGTATCTCTCTCATTTAATTGATCCGCGGCGATCGTACGTCATAACCATTTATAAAATTAATTTAAACGCATAAGGGTAAGGAAATTTATTTCAGAAATGTGTCAGAAATAATTCAGTTAAACAAAACAGTGCCTTGATTGTCATTAAAACCTGGTGAACACAAGTTGAAAACATTTCTCAGACCTTTCTAAAAATTTTCCGAGATCAAACTGAACCCACCAGAGAGCGTTGACGTTTCATTTTCCAATTTTACCAAATTTTGGTTTATTTTTTTGTCTCAAGGTTTACTTTTTGGCTATTTAATTATGCAGAGTTAAAAATAGTTTTAAATTCTTGGTATGCATCGCATTTATCTACATAAGAGCTTATAAGTTGTGGATTATCTAAAATATTGAAACCGTACATCATGCTTTGCGTATACTTTTCTAAAGTGAGGACGTCCTAATCCCTCTGATAGTTTAATACTGATGGAGTGAACCCATAGTTCCATACTCTCCTTAGGCATAGTCTGTAATCAGGCCGCCCAGGCACTTGATTTGATAGCTATAATGCCTCCACGACGTTTGCTAAAACAGATGTCTGAAAATTTTTTTACGGTTAAGAAGTAGTGACATGCGGATGTATTCAACACAGAGTGGGCTCGTGTTTAACACTACATGGACTCTAGTGATTATACCGAAAATGTATCATAAACATTTAGAAAATCAGAGGGAAATCTGAGTTAAAGGCTCATTGTTTTACAAATGTGTCAGAAATGTGTCAAAAATGCACTGCCAACGGAGACCTTTGCCCATTGTGTCATTGAAATATGTAAAAAATGAATTCGAAACATTTCGGTGACACAATCTGCAAATGTTTCACAAACATAAAATGTGGTGACATGGGAATGTGTTGAACACAGAGTGGCTTCGTGTTTGACACTTCATTCGGGTTTTTAAAGTATCACGTGAAACATTTCAGAAATGAGGCTTGGTGTCATTGACACGTTTTAAAAACATCTCTAAGACTAGGTGTGCTATTACGGTACCTCCTGGTACCAAAAATCAGCAAGATCGATCAAACAAGAGCCGGGATAGCATTTTAGGCCACATCCGCCATCTTGGATTTTTGGATTTTCAAAATTTGACCAGAAATTCAAGTTTCCCGTCGAAAAATACCCCCGGATACCAAAAATCAGCAAGATCCATCGAACAGGAGCCGAGATAGCATTTTAGGCCACATCCGCCATCTTGGATTTCTGAATTTTCAAAATTTGACCAGAAATTCGAGTTTCCCGTCGAAAAATACCCCCCGGTACCAAAAATCAGCAAGATCGGTCGAACAGGAGCCGAGAATGCCGAGAAAGCATTATGCCGTCCTGTCTATAGTTCCGAATTGCAAAATGGGAAATCCGAGTTTCGCATTACGCAATAGGGAACCATAGTATAGGTCCCAATTGCAAAATGAACTTCGCGTGATCCTGCGACGGCAAATTTTTGCGGGGTCGCTGAAGCGGGATAAAAATTGTTTTTGAGGATTTTCTTTTTCTCAATAGTAAGTAAATACCCTCCTGATACGGAATTCATCATAAAAAAAAAATCGAAAATTTGACCCTAGTTCCTTATTGCATAAAGCTGTCCAATTTTAGATCAATTTTTTTTAATATTATATTATTTTTATATTATTTTTTGTAAGGGTGAAATTTATGATGTTTTAATAAATGCTGTGTTCCCCCATAAGAGGCTCCATGTCGATTAGCCCGACGTTAATCGTCTGTCGCGGATTTTCGACGAAATCAGCCAAAATAGTTAACACTAGATCCTCATTCATTGCTTTTGCACAGCCTGATCGTGGGGCATCTTTGACAGAGAAAGTTGTTCTAAATTTTGATATCAATGTGCGAACACAATTACATGAAACCGGGGTTTCCTTTGTCGGTAAAGCATTAAACCTGCGCACTGTGTCGTGAATATTTCCATCCGTTGCACCATACTGTAGCACAAGATCCACCCTCTCTGCATTTGAACGGACTGCGAAAACATACGAAAAAAAACAAAAAACAACAAAGCCACTCAAATCCAAAACATGATAAGTCAGCAAGCGTTTTACGATTCCGACAGAGAGAAAAAATTCGAAATTCAAACGAACTACGAAATCATTTGAAGACAAAAAGGAGGGGGGTCACTAAAGAAGAAAATACTCATTTAGAAAAAAAAGTAAAAAAGTAGAAAAGTTGTAGTGAAAGAGTAGAATGAGAAAAGCATGTTGCACTGATTAGTTAATGCTAAGTGAGTAATGAGCATGTGGTGCACGGTAAGATAGCATCCGTAGTAAGACTGACCAGCTGTATCAAAGAATCGTCGGGTTGTGCGAGGTTCGAGAATTTGTGCAAAGTAAGTTCATACCCTCCGTAAGGAATAAAAAAATCGCATCAGAAACGTCAAATATACCTGAATTCGGCCAATTTTTTTTCAGAATTATTTTTCAGACACCCTGTACTGACAGCAGAGGTCCGAAAATATGTAAGAAGCTAGTGTGGAAAGGAAGGAACGGATAAATTTAGGTATTTTTGAAGTTTTCGCTTCACTCCAGGGCATCTGGCGACAACAATAAAAAATGTAAGGGTCTTTGAAAAATTGCCGTTCCGTTCTGATGTACAAAGTATATTTGCTTGGTACTTACAAAAGTCGCTGGTGTTATAACAGGGTGCCAAAAATATTTCACGCACAAAAAATTGGCCGAATTCAGGTACACTCGTATTTGACATTTCTGATGCGATAGCAGGCACCGCACAATGAGGAATGCATAACATAGGAACGAAATAGAGTTTTTTGTTGCATGAAGATGCAATGAACTTACTTTCAGCTAAGTTTTCGACCTCCACTGTCATTACAGGGTGGCTATTAAATTTTGATTGCGAAAGACCAGTCAAAATGAAGGTATTTTTCACGATTTTTGTGTATCTGAAGACACCGTGCGAAAAACAATCAAACATCTGTGGATCTTTTGAAATTTGTCCTTCCATACTGGTGGTATGGACTTGCTTTTCACCAATTTTCGAACTTCCAGTGTCATTGCAGGGTGTCTAATAAATTTCGCCATTGCAGAAACGGCCGAATTGAGGTATTTTTGATGTTTTCGAAGTGATTGCGGGCACCGCTCAACGAAAAATGTACAGCATAGGAACCAAGTAGATTTTTCTATTCCTTACGGAGGGTATGAACTTACTTTGCACAAATTCTCGAACCTCCACTGCTACTACAAGGTGTTCAAAGAAATTCTCCAAAAACAGCCTATTTTTGACGTTTTTGCTGCCATTCCGGGTAACGCAGGACAAAGAATATAAGACGTAGGAACCAAATAAAAATTTTTATTCCATACAAACGGTATGAACTTACTTTCCACAAATTTTCGGACCTTCATTGCCATTACAGGGTGTCCAAAAAATTTTCGAACGCGAAAAAACGGTCAAAATTGAGCTATTTTTGACAGGTTTTCCACCATTGTGTGCATAGCTTGGCAGAAAATAAAAGACCTAGGAGTTTTCTGACATTTGCCCTTCCATAATGATGGTATGGACTTCCTTTCCCCTAATTTTTGGATTTTTACTACCATTATAGGCTGCTCAAATAGTTAAAAAATTTTTTTTTCAAAATCCTCTTGGCTACCTTGTTTTAGTGTATTTTCCGAAGGAAATACACTATTGCGTTCTCCCCTGATGTCAGACCTGGACCAAAGACCATGTAATGAGCATCGATCATGGGTCGTAGATTACGAAAATGCATGCCGTTTGAATTCATTTATATATATATATATATATTATATATATCTGTTTATTTATAAATGTATTTCCGACTCATCGTGGTTTTTCCGATTTTTGCTTGGTTATATTTCCCTCATTTTAAAAAATTTCCGAGTGAAACTTTTTGCGATGTAAAGTAGAGGAACAGGACTACCATTCTGCGAAAAAAAACGGAGATCGAAGTATTACATTTCGAATGGTGGGGGCGAGAAGTGGGGGGAGGTTCAATTTTGTGGGCGCGATAACTCGCGCAAATTAAAAGCTTTTCCCCCGACATTTTTACAGAAGGAAGATCTTACTTAGTTCTAGGCTGGTATTGAATTTGAGCGAAATCGGTCGAGCCGTTTAAAAATGGCGAGCTTTGAAAGTTTTAGGCGGGGAGTGTGCGGCAAATTCACCACGGACTGACAAGGGGCAGGGGTGGAAAGCCAAGTTAATTGAATGAAACTTAGCAAAGCGGCTCGTATTGATCAACTGAAAGCGAAATGTATCATGTTAGGTCTGTAACTCATAAGCAGCGATATCACCCTCATAGGACAGAATGGCACAGTTTCAGAATAATTTAAATTTTTTAAAGTCCATCAATTAGGCAGCACACAGCAACTGATTGAAAATGGCTCTCAATACCCCTCAAAAACCCTCCATAACTAAAAAAAGAGAAATAAGCAAAAATTGCCAAAGACCAAAAGTTCTTGTTTTCTACTATTCTTGACGTATCCCAAGTCAAAACGCACCCTTATAATTAGATGTAAACAATAAGCGGGGGGATACCCCCCCACCCAAAATCAATTTGGGGAGGCTGAAAATATTTTCACTGAATTTTTTGGGATTGATTTACCTCATAAAAGTTTTCCTCCGGTGACTCAATTTGCGGCCGTATCCGAGAAAAAGAAAGTGGTCGGGTGGTCTTTCACACCCTACGCGAAGAGGAAAGAAATTTTGAGCTGCAAAGTGCTAGCTTACATTTTGAAAAGCATGAACATCTAAACCGCTAATACTGTGTAGGATAAAAGCTCCACTTTCAAACTAACTTTCCAAACCAACTAACTTTCAGCTAATTTTTCCAAATATTTTTATTTTTCACACATTTCATGAGCTCCAGGGTACTTTCCACCCTGATCTATCACCCGTCTGATAGTTTAAGAACTCAAGTTTTACATTTGAATCTATGATGGACGTAGATTTAGCCAGTGCTGCTAGATAAGAATGAAGGGACAGTCGCGGTGATGATAGAAACGATTGAAAAAGTCAAATTCAACTGCATTGCATAGTGTTTTGACAGTCCGCAATACTAAACCTGGGGTCATCTCCCGTGAAATAGAATATGGTCATTATGCAGGGGATACTTTTGGAAGATGTGAAATGGATTTTGAGATAAGTTACCATTAATTCCATAGTTTTTCAAGCTGTAATTAGTCCCATGAGAGGAAAACATTTTTATGAAAATTCATCGAATTAGCGACGAAGATCTTCAAGGCATGGAGCTAAAATTCTACAAATTTATAGGCATTATTTCCTCACCAAAAGCCACATTCCTCCTACCTATCTTTGGATTTCAAAAACTTCTGTAAAACACACCTCCCTATTATTCGTTCCTGTTAATTCCAACATATTTAAGAATTTAGAACGTATAAAAACATGGTATATTACCTGTAGCTGTGTTCTATCTGCATGAATAACGTCTATATTTAGTCCATCATATAGGAGCTCTTCAAACAACTCTTGAGCCCTTTCTTTGGATTGGACAAAAACCAAAACAGGTGAAGCTAATCCCTGTAAAAAATTATTATTATTCACATTGATCCATTTGAACGGGTGAGAGATTGAATGATGGGCAAGAAACATTCTAGTTCTATTTTGAACATACATCATTACAGTGCAGTATACTATTCAAATCAGGGTTGGATTTTAGAGAATGAAATTTTTTGACATTTCCCTGACACATTGCGCCTGAACTCACTTTAAATGCGACTTTGTTGTACATCAAAAATTCAAGTTGGAGGTTGTAGTGGGGTACTCCCTGATGGGTTTTAGGGCAATTTCGAAATAGGTTGTCGGAGCTCCTCGAAAAATAATCGCATTTTTGTGGTTTTTTAGGGGTAAAATAGCAAAATTGGCCTCGGGGAGACAAATTAAACCCCCTCTCCCTCATCCTTGCCTTGACCGATCTGAATTTTTAGTATGTTTTTACCTGGTATAAGATGGGACTTTTCTGAAATTTTCATGCCCATACACATTTTTTTGCTCCCGCGGCAGCGTTGCCAAGTTGCGGACTCCAAAATATCGAATTTAATGATAAAATGAAGGTTTCGGAGTGTGATTTCCATTCAAAATCAAAAATTCAAATTGTAAGTTGTAGTAGGGTACTGCCTGATGGGGTTTTGGCCAATTTCGAAGTAGAGTGTTTGAGATTTTTGAAAAATAATCGAATTTTTGCGGTTTTTTAAGGGTAAAATAGCCCACTGAGCACGGGGCGGCAAGTTAAACCTTTTCTCTCTCATCCTTGCCGTGACCGATCTAAAATTTTAGTATGTATTAACCTGGTATAAGATGTGACTTTTCTGAAATTTTCATGCCCATACAAAATTTTTTGCCCCCCGCGGCAGCGTTGCCAAGTTGCGGTCTCAAAAATATCGAATTTGATGATAAAATGAAGGTTTCGAGGTGTGATTTCCTCCAAAATTTCACAAAAATGTGCAATCTGAGAGTTTTCGATAAGAAAAGGCATATTTGAATAATTTAGAGTTGCAGTGTTGCCAGCATTCGATTTAAAATTCGTCAAAATGACCCAAATCGCGTTGCAACCTCAAGCGCTGGATTTTTATTTCGTTCAGAATTGGTTATTGCGGTTTTTCTGTACTCTATGCATTAAGGTACCATGAAAATTATGCCATTACTTACTTGATGGGTGCAGCTAACTCAAAAAGAGAGGCCGGATAAAGCGATGAGTCGGGGGAAAACGAGCGGTTCGGGTTGACAGAAAGTTCTTGAATCTACTCCATCACCAGAAAGTAGAATTTGAGAACTTTCTCCCAACCCCCCCCCCCTCCAAACCTTATCCCTGTTGCAGTCAATCCTTTGAACATCTTATCTGAAATTTTGCCCCCGAATTTTTCCCAAAAACATGAAAAATAAAAACACAAATAAAATGGGTGGATAACAACGATTCAAATAACGCTATGAAGTCCCTGAATTCGACCTTCTCTCATACAGCGGATTGGATAGTTCGAATCCAGAAGACTTCTTACTGTAAAGAAAATACCTTCGACAATTTAAAGAATAAAAAAATTACAAAAGATCACAAAAAATTTGAGTAATGTTGAAAATAAACTCCCTCATAAAAAAAAAATAAACTAGATGACGAAATTATGACTTTATATGATCGGAACAAACCTGATGGAGTCCATCTAAATTCAAGAGGCCTCTTGATCATCTGGAATCTCATGCAACAGAGTTTGCCATGAATGTTATGTTTCCTTATTTAGTCCAGAAATATTTTATTTTTCGGAATGTCAAACATGTCTTATACAACCAAAAATTTACAAAGCATTTTTAATTTCGTCATCTAGTTTATTTTTTTTTTTATGAGGGAGTTTATTCTCAAACACTCTACTTCGAAATTGGCCAAAACCCCATCAGGCAGTACCCTACTACAACTTACAATTTGAATTTTTGATTTTGAATGGAAATCACACTCCGAAACCTTCATTTTATCATTAAATTCGATATTTTGGAGTCCGCAACTTGGCAACGCTGCCGCGGGAGCAAAAAAATGTGTATGGGCATGAAAATTTCAGAAAAGTCCCATCTTATACCAGGTAAAAACATACTAAAAATTCAGATCGGTCAAGGCAAGGATGAGGGAGAGGGGGTTTAATTTGTCTCCCCGAGGCCAATTTTGCTATTTTACCCCTAAAAAACCACAAAAATGCGATTATTTTTCGAGGAGCTCCGACAACCTATTTCGAAATTGCCCTAAAACCCATCAGGGAGTACCCCACTACAACCTCCAACTTGAATTTTTGATGTACAACAAAGTCGCATTTAAAGTGAGTTCAGGCGCAATGTGTCAGGGAAATGTCAAAAAATTTCATTCTCTAAAATCCAACCCTGATTTGAATAGTATACTGCACTGTAATGATGTACAGCACAGGTGAACATTTCGTCGGAGGAGTCGTTCCATTCAATCCCTGCTCAACATGGCCGACGCTTCCGCGCGCAAGTTGAGGAGAGCACAAGGTCAATCAAGGCGGATATCTATCAACACGAGAAAAATGTGAATGTAAACACGCCGCTTGTTATCAGGTGATTAGAATCATCATCCTGTCGCATGTGTTTTGGCAGATTAGCGTCGGCTTTGTTGAATACTGCGTAGTATCCTTGTGAGCAAGGGTTGGGTGGAATGACTCCTCGAACGAAGTGTTTACTTATGCCGTGGCATCGTTTTTGAAGCGGGAAGCTCGAAAAGTCGCGAATTTTTTATGCAAATTGTGAAGTAAGGAGTGTATTTCAGACTTTGCTGATGCGCTCATCTTGATTTTTGAGACATTTTCTAAGAGTAAGAACTCTTATTATTGCTCTAGCAAAAGTTTGCAATCGGCCCATTGGAGAAAGTTTTTATGAAAATCATTTGCCTTTTAAAACATCGACCTCAATTAAAGAAGAAAATCAAGATGATTCCACAAAATTTCCTAGGCGTTTTCATAATTTTCCCTGACTTTTTAAAATTATCTGACATTTACCGCTACTCTCAATTTTTCGTGATTGTAGCAACCTTGACCATTACTATGCAAGAGACCCGGCACACTCCTTGTGGGAATGTATGCACTCTGTTTGATTTCCAATTTTTTTTATTGCATTGAATTTTGAATTTTGTATTAATAATTTTCATTTTATTAGTTCTATATTGCAGTTGACGCAATTATGACTTTTGAACAGCATCCATGGACAAGTTTAATACCTACAAGAAAAAAATTGGAAAACAAACAGGGCACTAATTCCCATTAGAAGTGTGCAGGGTACTTTTGTGAGCTTGTTTAGTAAGTTTCAATTCTTATATTTTTGTAAAGTGGAGAGTGCACGTAGCTCGCACGTTCCCGGAATTCTTTGAATGATATTAAGCCCTGTAAAACGAGGTCAAAGTTGCGTGATTTGAGCTTCCAGTCAAACTTGCATTGGCGAGAAAGGCAAGATGGCGTCCATGAGATTAGTTGGGTCGAGAGACCTCTGGGCAAAATCCAAGAGGAGGTAAAATCGCCGATTATGAATATAACCCTTTTTTCTAGAAACGAAAATGTGAAAATAAGAATACAGGGGTGAAAAAAACATTTTTAAAAGGTACTTGAGAGAAAATGAATGATCATGGAGACACAGAGCAAAACTCACCTGCTTAACTAAGTTACGAATTGCTATGAGTTTACCTTCTTCATTACCAACAAACAATAGATCTTGTTGCACATCTTCAGCGGCTGTGTTTCTGAAATCAAAGGATTAAAAAAAAATAGATTACAAGTGGTAAAATCAGTATAAATGCTTCATTAAATCAGAGACATAATTTTTAAAACATTAAAGGATACCACAACAATGTTGAGACTGTTGATCTGCCTCCGCATCAGCATGAAGTACGCACCACCTTGGATGCCCAATTACTTAGTCTAATTTGCAGTTTTTCATCGACTAACATTTTTCAATTGTTCAAAATAGAACAGAAGCCGTCTGTATTTGAGCTGGTGAATATTGATTTTAAACGTTAGATGTTTCGGTTGCTGAGATGCTTCCAATTTTTATTAAAAGAGCATATCGCCAGTGAATAGCAATAATGTGTACCTCGGTTACAGTGTTTCAAAATCTCCACTCCCATTTTACTTTTCAAAAAGAGACCGAGCTAACATCTCTAACATTTTCGAACAATATTTTCACAAAGAAGATAAAAATCAGCAAAGTTTTAAATGTCAAGGAATAACATTTAGTAGTATTCCATGTGGGAAATAAAGTATGACAGGCGGTCTGCAACATTGCAAATCGAGATACACATTTCTGCAGTTTCACCATTGATAAGGAAAGTATTTATCAATATAAAGCTATGGTTAGACTTTTTTTTTCAACGTCAAATGAGCCTGGCATAATTATATTTAATGACTTCGTTTTTGAAAATGCCCATTATTTAATCATAGAATTTTATACTGCCACAGTTAAGAATTAGGGAGGGAGGCATAATTTGACCTCTTCTTGCGATTCCTTAAGATAAAGGTCTTCAGAAAGGTCTTGTGTAGAAATGGTGGTACAAGAACTTCCAATTCCCCTGAAGTCTGTACGGAGATTCAAGATTCAAGATTTTATTCAAGAAATGTACAAACAAAAATTTTATTTACACAACCTATCCACCCAGTTAAGTTAAACCTTGTGCCAGGTGGGGTCTACCATAAACCTAAATTTTTACCTGTGTCGTATAATGATTTTCATGATACTTATACTTCACTGACTATACTTAACTCTAAAAAGAAATATGAAAGTTAGAGAAAGAGAGAGAAAAAAAGAGAGAACTTTTTCTACCCCCTCCCAACTCTTATTAACCCTTTCACCCTCCCCCTCTACTGAATGATTTAATTTTTGCTGATTCAAGTCATAATTTGTAATGTTTAACATGATAGCAGGGAGGGTGATCAGTGACAATGTCCAGTCTAAAATGTCCGACTGTAAAAGTGTCCAATAAATAATACTCACTGTCGTAATGTCCTCTTTTTAATGTCCATGACATCAAATGTCCACTGAACAAAACTACCGATGTTATCTAATGGCAAAATTCTTAAGGGACTAATTTATTTGCAATGTATTGTTTGGATTCTAGTGGGAGATACTTGTTTCTTTCTTCAAGTTGAAGAAGAATAAACATATCAAAAGACATTTCTCTTGGAATTTTGCCTAACCTAGAACTAGGTAGAACTCGAGGTATTGTAAGACATAACACTTCTTTAGCTGGCCAATATTTTAATTTTTTTCAATTATTTCATGTTTGTTGAGATAAAGTATTGCTTTGCTTCCTAGGATCTCAGTTGAGGAGAGTTTGATGCGGGTAAAGAAATCAATCTAGTCACCCACTACACACCGTCTTGCTCACACAGAACTCTCCTCAAGCAAGATCCTTAGAAGTAACGCATTGGCTTGCCCTAAAAATATGAAATGACTGAGAAAAATAAAAATATTGGTCAAAAAATATACAGCCGTATAAAAACCATATAAAAAAAAATATATATATATATATACAGCCATACAGTGAACTCTCTCTCAATTTGCTAAAAATACCTTTCTTGTTCTTAAAAGTCAGAGTTATTAGTTAATTTTTCTATGGATATTTAAAGTTACTGAAAGTCAGCTGGCACTAGCGGCAGAGACTGGAACCTGGCCAAGATTTCTAATGTAGAATACGAAAATAATTTTAAATGTTGTATTTTCAATTATGAGTATTTAATAGCTATTTTTGCTGTAATATGGCAAAAAATGGCAACTGTGTAACGCTGCAACCAGCTCCCTGACCTCACCCCTGATCATTCCTTATCATCATGTTACGTTGCGAGATTCGAGTCTGTACCAGAGCATTTAGATATGTTGGGTAGAATTAATCCAAACAGGATCGTTGTTTGTCACACATCGAGTAAATTCACTCCCCGAATATTTAATCAATTTTGCATTCAAAAATTGGATACTTATCGCATTAATCTGCACTCAGAAGACCGAAGAATCTAAATTTCTTCTCAATTTAATGACAATAAGTAGCACATAAATACTCTACTATAGGAGAATTATTTTAGTTTTGGACGTTACATCCTATGCCTTAAACTTTGCATAAAAGGGTCTACTTGTTAGAAAACATTTCAATTTTTTGTAGGACTAGATAATAAGCTTTTATGGCGTTGCGGACTTTACACGAATTTGTTGCAGATGTTACACTGATAGAACTTAGTAGATAGAACATAAGTAACTCTCGTTATTAATCAAGTAACTAAAATTCAAAGGTATCAGCGTGTAGCTGTAAAGCCAATTGTCACAATGGTACATAAATCTCACCTTCAATTTTAAACAAAAAGTTGTGAATCACTCTTCTAAGGTATATATCTAAGGTGATGGCAGGACCAAGTTTCATCTACACAAAAACAACTTAAAAATGAATTCAATTGTAATTTATTTGTGAAAATTAATAAAACAAAGAAAGTAAAAATGCTACCTTCAACATTAGAAAAAAAGCACCTTTTCAGAAAAGTATCACACGTTTTAGAAAGAAAAGAAATAGTTGCACTTGATACAAAAAATAGATTTAATCAGTGATTGAACAGAATTTTAAAGCATGTTTACAACTTAAATCATTTATGAACTTGAAGACAGTTCATTACTTCGTTAGGAAAATCCTTTTTAAAGGAAAATATATTGAATATTGGACAAAACTTGAAAGGAAATATTGTTAATTTAATAATAATTAAATAAATAAATTCAATCAATGATTCATTGTTTCAAAGCAAGACACATGATTAGGTAGGTACACTCATCTTCCGAGTCTGTGTAGATATCTTTATAAATAGAGCGCCTTTGCACAGTAATTGTCCTATAAATCTTTGATTTTGATACAGCAGTTATTGCTTCCGCAACATGCGCCCGACTGATTCTCTCAAAATGATGCAGTTTCATTATGCTATTTATATCTGAGGCGATGCGCCACCAATCCTCAAGTAACGACATTGAAGCTTTATTGTCAGAGGAGGGTACAAACCGAATTTTAACTTTCTTCACCTCTGAGGAAGCACAGTTGAAAAATCCATGGCATCGTTCACTATAACCTGCCTAGCTTTGACCTTCTGCCAAACGGCTCTTTTAACCAATCCACCGATGCCCTCAACGGAGCCCTTCCCGTGTTCTGCAGTAAAGGTATCATGGATGACCTCCTCTATTTGTAGGTCATCAGGAAGATGACAGAAATTTGCAACAAGCTACTTACTTCTAAATTGAGCTGAGCAATTATCAGAAAATAAATAAAGCTTCCTCAGACTTTTCAACACAGCCCCAACTTCAGAGAGCACTACTTTAAAAAATACCCAGGTTCAGTATTTTGAATGGTCTTTCTCATCACTAACTACGACGTAAGAGTAGACATTATCGACTGTCCATACAAAACATGTGAAAAGCAATACTTGGGTATGATTCCAGTGCCCACTCTGAATCTCGTCTTGAGAAATTAGAGAAGCGTTTTCTGCATAGTCCATTTGGCACACAGTTTAATTTTCTTTAAAGGACTCTTTCAGCTTTTTGAATTCAGAGGACTGCATTAAGTTAGCGTAGGAATGAAATTTAAAATCCTTAAATGATTTATTAAAATATTGTATAAAACTCAGTGTTTTTGTATGACTCGAGGGACCTTGTAGATCAGGGACAAAAGCTAGAGAGTCAAAGCTTTCGGCATGAAACAAAAGAGAGGTAGTTTTCTCAGAAAGTTGGAATTATGACTTGGCACAAAAGTTGGCTCAATAAGTCCTATCATCATAGAAAACAACTCTTTTACTGAAAACTAACATGACTAACCGATAACACTTCATTTCCCCAAAATTGATGTGAGCTCTAGCTTTCTCTGTTGATTGGTTTGCCGATGAATCTTACCGCGAGTGGAAAGTGTTATGAGGGGGTAGAGATAGCCTTACTCAGGCGTACATAATTATATGAAAGTAGAGAAGGAGGAGGTTGGAGTAGCCTTACTCAGGCGTGGAAAGCTAGAGAATGTTTGGATGAGAACAAGAGAAAAGCAGCTTTACTCAAGCATGCTGTCCAGGAAGTAAGTAGCTTCACTAAGGTGTAATAAAGATAGAATTATTAGAAACGATCGACTAGTGCTTCTTTACTGAAGAGAGCAGTCACAGGAAAGGTAGAGAGAAGAATGTAGCTTTACTCAAGCATACATTTGAAGTGAAATAGTTTGCATCTTTACTCAAGAGTGCAGCATAAAGAGAAGTAGAGACTAGTTCAGCTTTACCCAAGCATGCAGTCAAAAGGAAGCAGTCTTACTCAGGCAAGACTAGGAGAGGAGTAGTTGAGCTCTTGAAGGTAGAAAAGAGACTGACTCGCAGTGGCCGCTGCCGCTGTATTTATAAGAGTGATTACAAAACCGATTGTGGCGTGATGTCGTTGCGTAACTCCCCTAGCTTGTTATGTAATCACGGTTACATAAGTTCTCAATTACACGGCTGGTTGCCTGATTAGGCAGGTGCACGATTACGTAAAAAGTTAGTTGCAAAATACAATACAAAATGAAAAATAACTGAAGTAGTCTTCGTCAAATATTCTAAGTAGTAATTAATACTCTCGGAGTCAGAGACCACTTTATAAACACCGTTTTCTTTCTGCCATTTATGCACAACTATTTGTTTCTCCCTGTTCATAAATAACTTAACGAGACCTCTGACATTGAAGTCTTCACATTTCATACACTGATCAAGCATGCACTGCTCATTTAAAACATTACAACAGGCCTCTACTGAGATATCTTTATATGAACAAATGGAATTATCAAGATAAGGGAGCAACCCTTTGACCAGAAATGAAAAATCAGCATGAGTTTCGCAAATGCAAACCTCAAGAGGGATTTTATAAAAAGTTAGAATTTCCTGAGGCCTCAACTTAAAAAGCATATCCACACTAAGTAATTTGTTTCCATTTTCTTTACCAAAATACTCTTAGCCTCCGAAATACTCATCATCAGAAACCTCTTTAGAACCCACTTTTTTTCTTCTGTCTCTGCATCTTTTGCGGAGGTGGAATTTTTCCTGCCCGGGGCAGTCCACGAAATGTCATCTCGGTTATAAAATGCAATAAACTTATCTCTAACTTCTTCACTGAAAGATTTTCTTCTGGGATTCCTTTTCTTCTTCTGATCCTTGAAGATAAATGTACGACATTTTTCTTGAACCAGACTGGCTAAAATGGCTTTCTGTCTTCTAGGACTGTCTGGGAGACTTCTCTTCACTTTTTTTACTGCTCTGCTCAGGTATCTCTGAGAAGAAAAACTGCCTAATAGCGAATTAGGATCTTCTTTATTACCATAACGTGATTCTGTCTTCTTTTGTCGATGTCTCCTTATTCTTAGTTTCGTTGCCAAGCATATGTCTCGCATCTTCTCTTCAGTAAACGATCCGGCCTTCATCTCCTCATCACACTTCTTCCTTTTCCTGTCTCTGTCTCGCTGTAAATGTGCATGATACTTTTTTCCATCTGTCCTGAGTTTCTTTCTGAAATCTTGGGAACGCTCTTTGACGGGTTTCATCTTTCCTGAAAATAGTATAAAATAATGATTTCCATAATTTGTCTGAGAAAAAAAAAGGAAATTAAAGGAAAATAAAAAAAATTGAACAGAGCTATCAATTTTTGTAGCCATTATTCTCAGTATTTTCCTTCATTGTCATAATTCCACTACTATTACTACTCTTAATACTACTACATAGCATCTCAACGGTATAGGTGATTCAGTACGGATGATAAGAGCTTGATACCGAGTTTTCTACTGAGCTCATTCTACCGAAATTATTTGGCACTAGTTTAATTTGCTTTCAGTAACGAGCTGCCCTTTAGGGGGCGACATGTCAATCTTGATCTATCAGCTGATTTTTGAGAGCCTGAGCAGATGCCAGGTTTTACCACACTGCTATGAGCTGAGGGTTTTAGATTTGGTTATAAGATGAAAAGAAAATTTTCCAGTTGATTTTGCTCAAAAAACTAGTCTGAACGCCCTACTATGTCTTTGATTTTTGTTTTTTAGTCCTTCTCTTTCTCTTCTTTATTTCCTTTTCTTTTCTGTGTCTCTCTGTTGTCTAGTGAGGCTACTATAAGTGTACTGAATCTGCTCTTGGAGCTTATCTTACTAGTTAGATGTATGATACCGGTTTGAGTGAGCATTGCGTGACGCTCGTTTTGACGTTACACTTTTTCAATTTGCTGCAACATTTTAAATGAAATATTTGAATACATTCTGACATTACTGACGGATCAATAAAGATGAAAACCTATTCTTTACCAAACATGAACAATTAAACTGGCTCCTGCTTCGAACAGCATCAAGTTTAGATGCTTTTCCATTACGGACATTACATTTTCACGTGGCTTGACAAAATGAGGGAGAAAAGTACTTACAATTTAACTTTTCTTCTTTCTGGAGACGGTAGGAGACTGTTGAAGAACATAACCTCAACACCAGCTGATTTTAACCACAGATAATCAGCGTATTTAGTGAATAAAAAGCACATCAAACACGACCTAAAAATCACCGGTCTAGACATGCCTTCAGGAAATCTGAAAAACCTTGCGAATCCAGAAACTGAGAGTGAAAAAAAAACCCATTTCGTAAAGTTGAAGACTTTTCCTATTCAGTGCATACAATTTTATCATACATGGACAAAGTTGACTTTTCAGCCTTGTAGATCCTGTTAAGGAATAATTCCCCTATAGTACCTATATTATAAAAGAGTAATCTAACATCTCTAATATAATATCTACTATTCATAATAGCTTTGTTAAAATTTATACTTTTTTTCAAGCAAGTTTTACTACTAGGAAAAGGTAAAAAGGTTACTAAAACGTTGAGAAAAATAGATATACGACAATTCATCGAAAAAAAAATTAGTCATGCATCCATTCATCAAATAGACATAAATACAAGATAGGAAAAGAAATATTAAGCGGAACTCATCTTTCAGTCACAATGAGGACTTAAATTGTGGGCTACACCTCGAAAATATTCCTTGGTACCACGCCTGTCGAACGATTCACCTCATGTTCAGATCCTTATACACTTTCTGCAGGCCGATTATTTTCGGGTCGATATCCGAATCGTGTCGTTAAAAGTCATGTTATCGCCATGATCAAGAACCGAGTGATTATTTTCGCCACGTACGTCGATAAATGCGTCGTTAACTAAAGGTTGCCCCCAGGGCTATCGTTCCGCATCAATGTAAACATAACCTCAAAATAGAGTTAGTTCTGAAATTCGCCGCAGCGGCTCCAAGCCGCAGCGCTGGCGGCCAATCACGTGACCGGTAGACGGTCTGTGATAGGCGGATTATTTGTTTGCACGACGGCAACGTCGCAACCGTTCATCCTGTTAACGATATCGATAAATGCGGCAAAATAATCACGTCGACTATGAATTGTCGATCGTTAAATGAATTTTGTCAAGTTATCGATTCAGATATCGACGCGAAAATAATCAGCCTGCAGATATCTTAAACACTTTCCTGATTATGTTCGGTCGTTTTGAAGATTCATTCCTCACGGAAAGTGTGTGCTCGTCCTCGACATTCCTTTTTAGTTGTATATTCTAGACATCTCCATATAATTTTGGAAGTAGCTGAATTTTCTGCTTTATCTTGAACATAAAAGTAATAATCGTGATGGAGTTTTTCTTGACCTTTTTCGCTGGCCACCAACTTCAATGCCATTTTTTATTTGGACTTAAAAAAAGTAGTGAGTGAAATTGAAAAACATTAAACCTAGGCTAAAGAAGGATTAAAATTAGGCTTAAAAATATTAAAACTTGGCAATAAATACTGACACTATTACACTCGTAATACAAGGATACACTTATGTCCTTGCGAACGCACCATTAATATGCTCCGCTATGAATTGTCCGTGCGCTGAATTTTGCCCTATGAATTGTCGCACAGTAAATTTTGCGCAATGAATTGTAGTGACACCAAGAAGGATAGTGGTGGTGAAAAAGGGGGGCACTTTATTCGCCAGAATGGACACGGATCAACCCTTAACGTTTTACAGAAAGGAAACTAACCTGTGCCCGACAGTCACGGAAATGACTTTCTTGAGATTTCTCCGGCACCATTTTGCAACATGAGTTGAATATGTTGCACTAAACATTGCACGTTTCACTGAGTCTGAGTCACAAGCTACATAAATGGCAGCCAACTGATCACGAAAGCCTCTGGGTCCAACTTCGAACAATTTGTCTGCTTCATCAACAATAAGCCATTCTACACTCTTTAAGGAGACAGCAGGAGGATCTTGTTCTAGCATATACACTAATCGATTCGGTGTGGTGATCAAAATATCAAATTTCTGGGACGAATTAGGTCCATATTTCTCTGAGGCATTACCCACTTTACTGATGATGTGAGTTCTTAAGTTACTCCCTTCACAAAGACGTATACACTCCCTGGAAAAAATATATTGAAAATTTAAGTCAATATGAATAAATAAATAAATAAATAGATAGGTAGATACATGGATAGAATGGTGGATGGATGAATGGATAGATGGATGGGTGGATGGATGGATGGATGGATGGGTGGATGGGTGGATGGATGGATGGGTGGATGGACGGGTGGGTTGATGGACGGGTGGGTGGATGGACGGACGGATGGATGGACGGACGGGTGGACGGACGGACGGACGGACGGACGGACGGACGGACGGACGGACGGACGGACGGAGGGGTGGATGGATGGATGGATGGATGGATGGACGGACGGACGGACGGATGGATGGATCGACGGATGGATGGATGGATGGATGGATGGATGGATGGACGGATGGATGGATGGATGGACGGATGGATGGATAGACGGATAGATAGATAGATAGATAGATAGAATAAATAGATAAATAAATAAATAAATAATAAAATGAACAATACAGCTAGCTGTAACAGTGCTAAAGCAAAAGAGCTGTATGAACATTGCAACATTATCCAATTTCCTTGCTTAAAATACAAATATTCTGGAAACTCGTAAATTTTCCTTCCAACTTCTCTATGAATTTCTTCTGCAATTTGATTTACAGTATGTAAAGATTTCGAGGAACTTTCGATTTTCCGCAAAAAAATTAAAAAAAAATTTATGGGGGAAGTTGGCAATGTCTGAATGTTTGTACAGTGTTCTAAGAAACACAGCAAAATAATTGGATGTATTTATCCTGAAAAGAACTTGGTTGCACGTATACCCTATGCTTACGATTCCTTTCAGCATAAATATATGAACGTCCAGTTCGAGACTATTGCTCTTATGAGTCAAATAGACTGAGATTTACGCCAAAAATCGATGAGCGTTTAAATATATCTTCTTGAGTTCAATGCACTGGAAAATCAAAAAGAGAGAAGATAAAGAAAATAAAAAACAGCTGAGAGCTAAGTTTCATCCAGATAAATCATGATTAAGTCTATAACCTGGTGAGTTTACTATGATGGTGATCAAAAGGAAATGAGTTCGTTTTTCAAATAAAATGTAGGCTAATTGTAAGTGCTAATGATTTTACTCTTAAGAGTTCAGAGACAGTCTATAGTTACAAGCTTGGCAAAGAGATTCTCAGACTAATAAACAGGTCTGTCGATGAAATACTCGCGAAAATAAAGGAAGAGGTGAGGACATTTCGTTAACACTGCCGAGGAGCATTATCTACGCGACAGGTATAAAGTTAAAAAAAGAAACAACCAAAGTGGAACCAACTAACCCTAAAAAAAAGAAACCTCCGTCAGAGTCACCAGAAAACTAAGATTGCGTTTCAATATAGCAGAGATTAGAGGCGAGTTATCTCAATTAATTGAAATCAAGAAGGATGATGGTAGCGCACGGATGAAAGCACTAAAGCGAAATCTATTCAAAAAATTTAAAATCCTGGATAACGGAGATCTTACAGAAGTCATAAAACGGCAAAGGCAAAGGCTCCCGATGAAATCAATTCAAGCTGACCGGATATGAAAAAAAGAGGTAAGCAGTTATTGAAAAGTAAAATATTCTGAGAAAACCTAGCACAGCTAAACAGCTACGCCAGAAGACAGAATTGCCCCAGGAAGGCTCAAAGCAGACGGAGGTTGATAGATGGACGTTTAGAGCTAAGCTTATTGACTTAAGTTCGAAGTCATTAGAAAAACAAGTAACAAAAGCTACCTGCTGAGGGGGCGCCGCCCCCCCAGACCCCCCCCCCTTTCAAATTATATATGTGAGACTTTGAGTATCACAGAAGTCGTGCGGCGACATGCCAAATGAAATGCCACAATTAAAATTATTGGATCAGATGATGAGCTGATAAAAGCCTTACCTAGTAATTTGGGAACATGTCTGACACAGTTTGGTTGCTTTAACTATCACTTTGATTTGCGAAATACAAATCGTTTTCACTTCGTATGTAGTTAAATTTGATTTTGACTGACTTAGTTTCTGATGGATTCAAACTCATAATATACATTTAGGTTCCAGGGAAAGAAAAATGCAGATGAGCTACACTTCACATGAATATAGATTGATTAAAAATAAATAATCCGAAGAAGTGATGGAATAAATGATAATTGTTTACTACAGTAAATACTATACCTAGGATTCATAGGAATTTTAAATAAAATCCCACCCATCACTAAAATAACCCATATATATATACTCGTGGTGCCTGCTCTCGGCTCGATTTCGCCGAATGGAATTCTTTATCATCGCGGTTGTCCTTGTTGCGTGCGGGAGGAAATGAAGGCGCGCTCGCAGTAGCAAGAAGCAGACGCGCCAGGTTGCTTGCGACGCGTGAATGTAGCTTAACCTCCACAGATTAACAAATCGTCGAGCAGCCACGCGAAAAGTCCTATACCATGGACGAAGATATTACATAGAGAAAAAAAAGGAGGTATTTGCATCTTGAGGTTTGTTTACCCTGTGACGTAGGTCTGTACAACCTGGCCAGCGAAATCCGAAATTCGAACTATGAAAAATTGACCATAATTTCCGATTTTCCGAGGTGTAAAATACACAACTCAGCAGAAG
Organism: Bemisia tabaci; assembly: GCF_918797505.1. Lineage (NCBI taxonomy): Eukaryota > Metazoa > Arthropoda > Insecta > Hemiptera > Aleyrodidae > Bemisia > Bemisia tabaci. The sequence continues at coordinate 89,914,384 of NC_092793.1, read as the reverse complement.
AAAGAAAGAAAAATCGATTCGAGGGGGGAGGGGGGCGCGTGACTGTAAGAGGAGGAAGGGGGGAGGGAGGGCCCCCTTCGGCCCTGGGCGGACCGACCCTGGCGAGAGTAATAAAAACGAAGTAATAAAAACGAACGAGAGTAATAAAAACTCAAGTTCACACGTGCAGAGCTCGAAGCATTGAAGCCAAATTGGTCTGTTTTTTATTTAGGGATAGTGTCCTAGCCTAAGTTTATTTAAAAAACAATTAAATATGAGGAAGGATTTCAACCCTGAAAAATTTCCCCCTCTCTCCGGGACCACGGACAGCCTGTGACCCTGGGATCTTTGTCAGTTTTGGTGCGCACAGTTACAGAGATGGACCATTTTTTTTAGGGAGCGAACAAATCAAAACTTTGAGCCTTAAGTTGGTCGCAACCATATCCGGAAGTCGTTACAGTGACATTTTTGTGCAATATGCTTCTGTGGAAAGTGCAATACTTAATGAATACTTTTGACAAATCGTGTTTTTTTCCGGTTTGCGCTTCAAACGTGATTTATTTGTGGAGTGTCATACGTTTCTTTTTGAATTGAAAAACTCGTCAGATGCATTGGGTAATAAAGTACAGCATCTCTCATTTCTTAACGCAGGGGGCGGCAAATTTTGCATTTTTTTAAAATGTAGGTTTAAAAAAAATCGGATTCAGAAAAAAAAATTTACAAACGAGAAAGCGTCTTTCGGTGACACAAGAGACAGCACCTTAAATTAGTCGAGTTAAGAGAGAAACTAAACACGCAATTTGGCATGGAGCGGTGCAGCAGTGATGATGAGGACTTGAGATAAAAAGGAGAAGCCCTCAGCGCGGCGCACGGTGAATCGAGTCAATGAGAGAGGTCGGAAAAAATTTGGGAACTTAAAACGCTCATAACTCCGTTTATACAAAAATCTAATGTTCTGCAAGCTGTTCCACTGGTTTTCTCGTGATATTTTCTTCCAGTATCACCCCTTGAACTTTAAAATGTGACGAAATAAACATCAACATTTGCAGTTTTTGTAAAAAATTTCATGTTCGACCCCTCTAATTGACTCAATCCACTGTGCGGCGGTCGGCGTGAAACGCATAGCGCCGACAAGACTGTAGGAATACTTCACGCATTGCGCCAAACACAGTGCGGTCAGCGCGGCGCGCCGGCGGAAGTTAAAATTATTAAACCACATTTATGTTTGTTCTTGCATAATTTTTACCTTCATTTCTTACAAATGGAAGGCCTTGTTCACACATATGTAGATAGGTTTACGGAACTTAACTTTCACGCAAAGTTCCGTGCGAACTTTTGCTAGTAGTGAGGGGCATAGTGTCCTTTCTTTTAATTTTTCTTGTTTTGCCGGTTGAAAATGCGGGTGTGATCCCTGCGAAACGTCCCGGGTTTCTTATTATATTTTATGTGTTTCTTTTTATTATTTGCGGCCTTAGTCCCGTTTTAAGTTGTTTCTCTGTTACTGTTTCGGGCCGATTAAGTTGTTTTTTATTGATGTTTCGAAACGAATGAGAAGGGGGCGGCAAAATACAGGTGACCCATAGGCAGCAAGTAGGTAAATCCGGCCCTGTTTTTTAAATGAATTTTGAGTCAAATTTACGTGAGAAATTGATTTACCAAGATTATTTTTCTTAATTAAAATTAACTTTCTTTTTAATACAGTTTTTACGTAAATACATTTGTTCGTAATTTCCAATACTTTTTACGAAATTTTTATGTTAATTTAATTGTTATGTAAATTTGACTTCCTTTTCGACTTTTTTCTTTTTTCGCGTTTTTCTGTGACTTTTAACAATTTTAGACTTTCTTTTCTTACTCTAGTAAGGATCTAGTCGTCAGAATCTATCCTGAACGACAACTTACATTCATGGAAAATAAAGCTTTAAATGTTCCTGACCATTTTTTACCATCCAAACTCACTAGAACACATTGTATAGGTATATGAAAAATTTGAAGAGCATCGCTGTCAAAAGCTAAGTTCTCCTTCAATTTAGCTCTTTTTGTATGGTCTACGGGTAAAGACAAAACTAACTGTTTTTGCTAAACGCTTACTGTTTTTTATTCATAAAATTTGAAAGTCTCAATGAAAGCAAAGCTATGTCCAATCACAGCTAGGTATTTTTATTTTGAGACTGCACATCCCAACTTCTCAAACTTTTTCAGCCGAATTATTTTTTTTTGGGCTAGATTTTGGTTGGCGCAGTAATGCTGATGGTTATTTTTAGAAGACTATGATGGTGAAACCTAAATTTTCCAATGATATTTTATCAGCATAGTAAACTCAACCACGACTTCAATCATAAATAATTCCATTTAGCGAAATCAAGCTGAAAGGCACAAGTAAGGGTTCATGAAAGTTGAAGTCATAGCTCAACATTATAGGGTAGGTTCAAGTAACTTTTAACGTGTTTTAGAGTTTTTTTCTTACCGTAGACCCTGAAAAACCACTTAAATTCAAGGAAAATAAAGCCTTAAATGTTCATACCCATTTTTAAATGTCAGAACTCACTAGACCACATTATATTCATGATAAATTTGAAGAATATCGCTGTGAAAAGTTGAGGTTTCCGTAGATTTAGCACTTTCCGTATGGTCTTTAAGGTAATGACAAAAAGAGCTAAATTGAAGGAGAACTCAACTTTTGACAGCGATATTCTTTAAATTCATCATGAATATAATGTGGTCTAGTGAATTCTGACAATTAAAAAATGGTTATGAACATTGAAAACTTTTAGTTCGATGAATTGAAGTTGTCCCTTAGGGTCCATTAGCGCTAAGGAAAAAAATTCTAAAACTTGTTTGAACCAACCCTATAATATTCTCCCACAGGATTCACTTTCAGACAGTAATAATTAATCAACATAAACATCAACCATTACTGATAAATCATCAAAGATCCTATTGAGTGAAATTCAGCCAAAAAGCACCAGTTTGGAGTCTTGACATTTTGGCCACCGTTGGTTGCTTATTTACGCTATTGAACTGTGACTCGATGATAAAGAATGCCATATGGCGACATTGAGCCGAAAGGCACCTGTGTGGGTTCTTTACATTATGGTCACAGTTGATTGCTAAACGCTACCAAACCATGGCTAAATGATCAGAAATTTCATTTGGCATAATGGAGATGTTGCATGTGTGAGGACTTTGCGATTTGACTGTTGAATCTTGTGTAAAAGGTTATGAGAAACACGATGGTGCCACTGGTTTTCACTGAAATCATCTCCCAAGCTCAAAAAAAAGCACTCAAGTTGAGGCCAAAATGGAGGGAATATCCCACCCTACCCTGAGAGTCCAAGTCTAGACCAAGACCAACTCTCCATGCTAAGGTAGGGAGCTAATACATTGACAGGGCTACCAATTTATCTGGGGACTCCAAAACTAAAAACACGGCAACCCTGCTAATGTATTTGCTCCCTATCTTTGCATGAAGAGTTTGTCTTCATGTAGACGTGGACTCTCAGGGTAAGGTGGGATATCCCCTTCATTTTGGCCTCAACTTGAGAGCTTTTTTGAGCTTGGGAGATGATTTCAGAGAAAACCAGTGGCACCATTGTGTTCCTCGCGAACTTTTATACAAGAATCAACAGTCAAATTGCAAATTCCTCGCACATGTAACATCTCCCTTGGGCCAAAATGCACCGATATCAATACCTCATATGTTACTTGGTTCCTCGAAAATTCTCCTCTTGGACTTAGCCTAAAAGTGTGAACATTTTTTAGCCTTCGGCGAAACCTAGAGTCTATACGGCTTCGCCGCACGACTAAAAAGAACTGGTACTTGAAGTGTAAGGCAAACTCTTATTCAATAAAGTGATAAGAGAATGGTACACTGACCTTGACACTTGGCTGCCAACAGGCAGACAACTTAACACTCTACATGTTGTTGCCAACTTGATGGGGCTGTATTTCATTACATCATTGAGCACTTCTGGAAAGGAATCTAGGAGACTCCTTGAGCACAAGAAAAAGAAGCCGAATGGATTGAGTGTAAAAAAAGGACAGAGATATACTGGAGATGAACTGGAAGGAAATCACCAAAATGAATATCAAAAGACTCATGAGCAAAACATCCAACTGGAAAGGTGCTTGACTCGATGGAATTCAGAATTTTTGGATCAGCAGATTCAGTAAGGCGCACAAACACCTAGCATGCAGTTTCAGCGTTCCATTAAAAAAGCCCAGGCAATTTACCAGAATAGCGTGTAAAAGGAGGAACCCTGTTGCTACCCAGAACCAAACACAGAAAATGTTCAAAATTACAGCCCGATTACAAGCCTGAACACGATATACAAATTGCTAACCAGTATTATTTCAGAAAGACTGTCCATGCATCCAACTACTGCAAAAAGGATGAAATTATAACTGTAAAGTACAAGTATCTTTATTGAAGATGAAAGTAAAATTGATAGACAAAATACCTAAATGTTTGCTTGGCTAATTCCCTTGTTGGTGAAACAATGACAGCTCTAAATCCTTGTTTTTTTGGACCTCCAAGAGCATGAATGACAGGAATAAGAAAAGCAGCAGTTTTACCCGATCCTGTAGGAGCACATGCGAGAACCTGACGACCCTGAAAATTGTGTGTTTCTTTTTAAAAAAATAAACAAATGTATGGAAGGAATTTGGATTTAAGGAACGTACCTACATCTAATCTAACAAGTCTAATCAAGAAAATCTACCCATTCAGCGTACTCTATGAGATCTTGGAGAAAAATATGTTTAAAAATAGATGTTGCAGACATAATCTTGAGGCCTTTCAAAGTTATTTTCATTTCATATATTTTTATGACGCACCTGACAAAGACTTCAGGAATCAACTACAAAGTAAGCTGGACAGCAGGATGGCAGAATAGTTTACTGAACCTGCACTATTCTGCAGGGAAATCAAGGCCAAAAATCCTCAACACTTCTAAGTAGAGTAAAAAATATTATCTCTGATTAGTATCCATGCGAGACTGAGGAGGGAGAATGTTCAGCTCAGGCGGATGCATTGGAATACTAAACTGGAGTCATGCTGAGAGACCTACATCGATTTGGGTCTTTTAAGACCTCGTCAGTAGATCACACTGGTCACTGGGTTGATGGGGTACTACTTCGACCTAAAAAGACCCAAATCTATACAAGCCCCTTGGCGTGACCTCAGCTCAGTATTCAAATTCAAATGCATCTGTTTAGCTGAACACCTCCCCAGTCCCCCCCCCCCCTCCCCCTCGAAGTCTTTCACTCATACTCATTAGAGTTCATATTTTTACTCTAATTGAAAATTTTCAGGATTTTTTGGCCTTGATTTCCCTACAGAATAGTGCAGACCCAGTGCTTTTCTACCATTCCGTTACTTACAGTTCAAGCTACATTATTATTATTGGGTTTTTTTTTTTTTGTAAGCTGGGTATTGATTATTTTTAGCAATCATTGTGGAAGACAAGTTGCTTTTTTCTTGGAGGTTTTTTTTAGTGATTGACTTGCTCCTTTAGTAATTGGTGTCCTGAGGTAGCTTTTCTTTGTATAAATAACTTAAGTTTCTGGCTTTCTGTCACTTCATTTTGCTTTATATTACTTCTGGCTGGATTGTTAACCCTCTTCTGTCTTTAACATTAGCACATTAGAGTTCTTCTGTGGATTCATTGATTAATTCTCTGTTCATACTGCAAAAAAATGACTCTGAGCGTTTTCTGACAGAAAACAGGGTTGTTGATAAATGTTCATTTTTTGTTTGAAGGTTGATGCTTAAACTTCATGACGCAGTCACTCTTTTATAGATAAATTCTGAAGTAAGAACTCTGCGAATGAATGCTTCAATTCAGACTTATTATTCTAGATCACTAGTTTTTCCTGATTCATTGGTACATCTGGCATCCATTATTTAACTTTTCTTGCTGTAAAATTCCAGTGAAATTTCAAAACAGTAATTAAAGGAATTGTTATTCCTTTAAACACTGTTTTAGTATGAGTTTTAGCTTGAGATTACGATAATGTATGGATGGAGTCTTTGCAGGCATCATTATCTCCAATCTTTGATTCAATAAGGTCCACTACAGCGGGTTTAAACAGGCCAAGGGTTTTTTTGTAGGGTGTTCCGTTTTCAGGCGACCATCTCAAAAACTTGCTCCCCCAGCTTTTTCCCATTCCTTTTGGTCCCCAGAAGATAATTCTTAAGTTTCAGCATCATAACTGAAGTCTACACTTTCCCCCAAAACGATGAAAATTTTGGGAGCAATTACATGGTTTAAATGGGGAGAAAATAAGCCGATTCGCGGAACTACGATTTTCGGCTGTAAAATGCGCCGAAGTTATTTCAAACCAGACCATCTCTTGGGATGTCATCCAGAGGCCTATTCTGAACGGGAAAATTACATTCTTGACCCAAAGATGGGGGTAAGGTGGGTCAGTGGGTCACGGCGTAGTTATAGTTTTGAGGCGCTGCGCGCAGGAAAATGATTGCATTCGACAGTTTTTCATCAACCTTAAAACAGGTCCTCTGAAGCTGAGGAGGCTAATTTATGTCACAAATGTAATAAAATAATGTACAAGAGTTGTTTCCATCCATTCAGAACTATTTTCAACCACTTACATTGTTGCCAAAATCACTCAAGTGCAGAACATGATATCTATACTATAAGCTCCGAGACCTCCTAATTTTGCGTGACTGGTAACGCTTAGTTCTACCGGGCCGATTTTCATAATTTTGCGGCTATCGGCGGGCAATTGTTTCTAGATGAGCCCTCTCTATTCAGATTTTCAAAATATAATCCAGGTCTTTTTAAATTACGTGGTAAAGTTGAGAATTTTCCCCTTTAAACAATGTAAATTTAGGTTTTTTGTCATAGTTTGTTTGAGCGTTCTACCGGGCCGATTTCCATGATTTTTGCGTAAATCGACAGGTAAGAGGCCTTAGATGAGCCCGCTCTAATCAGATTTTGGAAATAGGACCCAGGTTTGTTTTACAATCAAGTTATAAAAGTGAGCAAATTTACAGAATGCTCCGCAACCAGTTGCCGCTATGCGCAGAAGGTTGCGCAGTGGCTGAGTAGCCTGCGCATCAGCTCCATTTATCAACACAAGATTCGCTCCGCCCCCTCCAGGATGAGCGGTGGCCGAGTCGTCTCAGACTTCAGAAGCGCCTACACGGTTCATGTTGTGGGTTCGATTCCTGACTCCTTCGTTACTTTATTACGACCTGATTATCATTTTTCGTTGTTTTACTGCAATGTTTCATTAGTCAGTCATTGCAAAACGCATCCTTTGGACTTCAAAAAATTTTTTTCCTCTATTCATCAAAAACAAAAATCATTTCATTCTAAAATAAAGTGTACCTCACATCGTAATTTTTTAGGGGAAAAATGAAACCAACATTGATAGGAGGGTAAAAATAGGGCTGCGAAGCGGCCCATTGATGGCGCAGGGCGCCTTCAGGGGGCTGGGCCGCATAGTGGCCAGAGGGCGTAGCCCTCTAGTACACTAATTTCCTTCCAGGCTCGAGTAAATTTGGCAACAGTGTAAATGGTCGAAAATAGTCTTAAGGGATAAAAGCAAGTCTAGTACATTATTTTAATATAATTGTGAGATACATTAGCCTCCTCGGCTTCAGAGGACCTGTTTTAAGGTTGATGAAAAACTGTCAAATGCGTTCACTTTCCTGCGCGTAGCGCCTCAAAACTAACTACGCTGTGACCCACCCTACCCCATCTTAGGGTCAAAAGTGGAATTTTCTCGTTCAAGATAGGCCTCTGGATGACATCCCAAGAGATGATCTGGTTTGAAATAACTTCGGCGCATTTTGCAGCCGAAAAACGTAGTTTCGCGAATCAGCCTGTTTTCTCCCCATATAAACTAATGTAATTGGTCCCAAAATTTTCATCGCTTTTGGGGAAGTGTAGGCTTCAGCCATGTTGCTAAAAGTTCAGAATTATCTTTTGGAGACCAAAAGGAATGAGAAAAAGCCCGAGGAGCAAGGTTTTGAGATGGTCGCCTGAAAACGGAACACCCTATGCTTATGTTTGGACCGTGGTAGCAAAAAACGAACGTCAAATGTGTAAAAACTTACATAAGTGAAATTTCAACCCTTCACGCGCACGCCACCCCTGACATAGAGTCCTGCCCTTTTTCGAGGAATGATGATGAGGAATAAAAAAGGGATTACTTAAAAAGAGGATTATTCATACAGGCGAAAAATGTACCCAGCCCGGAATGAACGAAACTTCATGGGCTAATAGTACTAGTTGAGAGATGCTTACCCCTAGTTTGATTTTTGCAGGAACTCCAGGGAAACAGCGTTGCCATTTTTTAAACCTTCAAACATCCATAACTTTCGCCAAAATGCTGTTACAGAGCTCGTATTTATACCAGAAAACGCAAAAAATTATGCTCTATCTACCAATGTAGAAGAAATCATAATTTACGTCTATTCTTGCAACGTTTTGGCCATTTTTTAAAGGAGGGGTACCGATAAGGGCCTTTTTTGCCCCCCCTTAGAGGACCTTTTTAGGCCCCACCTAGAATCTGGAAATTTATGCAGGTTTCCAAGTTGTGTCAATGTAGTTTACAGACATAATCATGATTTGGTCCATAGGCCACTGGAAACGTGTTAAACGGTTGCCTGAACCTATGTCTGCAGGCACATTTTCAGCTTTTTTGACACTGAGCGCATTGTCTAACTAAAGCAAGCTTTTGATATGTTATCAAGGAGGCTTAAGGACACATTTTAACCCTCGTATGGTTACAGTTAGATAATGCGCTCATCCTTAAAAAAACTTTTTCAAAAGTCGACTTTCACAGGACATCCGCTAAAATCTTGGGGAATTACGTCGGTACGGGTTTTATTTGGCTACAATCAAATAGAGTCTTCTTGTAAGAGTTTAACAAGGCTTGATAACTGCCCTCGATAATATACGTAGCGTCCATACAGTTGGAGAGACGTGTTTCCCTAAGATTTTTGCGGATGTCCCTTAAAAGTCGACTTTTGAAAAAGTTTTTCTTAACTATGAGCAAATCATCTAACTAAAACCAAACCAGGGTTAAAATGTGTCCCCAAGCCTCTTTCATAACATATCAAAAGCTCGTTTTAGTTAGACGATGCGCTCGGTGTCAAGGAAGCCTCGGAGTGATAGAAAAACACGCATTTTCGCTAAAATGTGCCTGCAGCCGTATGTTCAGGCAACCGTTTAACACGTATCCATTGGCCTATAGACCAAATCATTATTATTTCCGTAAACTGCATTGAGTAACTTGGAAAACCCGCATAAATTTCCAGATTCTAGGGGGGACCCAAAAAGGTCCTTTACGGGGGAGCCAAAAAAGGCCCTTATCGATACCCCTCCTTTTCATAATTATTAAAAATCACGTTACCACCTTAAAGAGTGTTTGCAGTTGGTAAGGATTGAATAAAAACCTGTTGGAGTTATTGTTCGTTTGATTTAGCATCCGTTGATATGTTATACTTTTCTGTATATTGTATCCAGTGCGTATCAAGATCAATGAATCTAGCTCTCTTTGCTAAAACTACTGATCAGACCACTAGGTGATTAGGTAGCTTTAGATTTAGATATCTTGCTTTTGTCGGGAACTAATGCCGTCATTTGCCTGAAATGGCAGCGAAAACGTCAAAAATACCTGAACTTGGTCCTGTTGGGAAAAATCTATTGAACACCTTGTAGTGGCAGTGGAGGTCTAAGGATTTGTGCAAAGTAAGTTCATACCCTCCTTAAGGAATAAAAAAATTTACTTGGTTCCTATGTCTTACATTCCTCATTGTGCGGTGCCTCCAATCACTTCGAAAACGTCAAAAATATCTCAATTCGGGCTATATGTCAAAATATTTTACACACTGATATTAAAAGATCTAGGAGCATTATTTTTGCAAAACCAAAAAGACTGATAAAAGAAATTTACCTGCAGCATACATGGAATGGCTTGCATTTGTACAGGAGTTGGCTTAGTAAAACCAAAATTTAAGATATTTTGCACTAGTTTTCTAGAAATATTGTAATCTGATATTAATTCTTCAAATGATTCAAACGGTTTTGGAACGGATTGTCCTGCTGTAGAAATTTTCATTGATTTCCGTAAGTGGTCTACCTGTAATGTAAAAGAAATAAGCAAAATGTTGTATAAAATGGAACTTTTGGCGGTTCCTCACACATTAGTAGGTGCCAATTGTTTTTTGAATTTGAATAATAAAAAAATTAAAGCAGTTGACACTTGCAGACACAAAAATTTACACAAATCTAAGTAGATATGAATAGAAAATTATTTTCACTGTTTGGTGCTTATTATTGGAAGGGGGCGAAGCTTCTTTGCTTGTTAAAGAAAGAGAGAGAAAAAAAAATTGGGAGGTGCCGCATACGATTCTTCCAGCAGGTCATGATGAGTAAGATTACTACAGGAGGTTCGTTTCAATGACTAATTCAATTTTGTTCTTCATTCATACAAACAAATCACAATACAGATGACTAGGCAATTGAAACACTCACTATTGGGTGCGATACAGCCCAGGCAACTACAGAAAAGAGCTTGCAAAAATCCTGGGTAGCAATGTTTACAGTGATTCCAGTGCAATTTTTGACGCTGATACCGAATTTCAACCTAACACCAAAAAATTCGGGCCGGAAAGTTGCCAAATTTGGCATAAATGATCTAAAATTGGTTTTAATGGCGGATTACGGCCTGTAACTCGCGGTATGTTGATCTGACGACAAAATGAGTTATTTTCAAAATTAAAGCTCATTAAAGGGGGGTTGCGATTTGGGCCGAAATCGGCCCCTCCACGGAATTGAATAATTTTTGGATATTTGGCAGTTGACGGGGCATATTGGACGAAAATAATCGAGTTTTGCCGATACTCCCGTTTTTTGGCTGCGAAATAGGGGCAGGGGCCTAAACATGGCTCCGGAGCCGAAAATACCTGAAATTTCGCGTTTTTCGTGGGTCTACCTCAGATTTCGACCTGGGCCCAAAGGCGACGGGTGATGAGCTTCGAATATGGTGTCTGAGACACCTAGACACGTAACATACTTGAATATGATCAACCGTCGCCTTTGGGCCCAACTTCAAAATCGAACTTTTCCAACTTTTTAGCCCGAAATAGCTGAGAATCCATGTTTTCAGCGGTTCTACCTCAGATTTTGACCTGGGCCCAAAGGCGACAGGTGATGAGCTTCGAATATGGTGTCTGGGACATCTAGACTCGTAACATACTAGAGCATGATCAACCGTCGCCTTTGGGCCCAACTTCAAAATCGAACTTTTCCAACTTTTTAGCCGGAAATAGTTGAGTATTCCTGTTTGCAGTCCAACGTTCTTTTCAGGTTCTGTACTGAACCCAGAACTTGCCTTCGAATATAGAGAGCGGATTTATACAGTCTTCCTATATTGACTGTCACCAGTCACTTGAATGACTATTAAAACTGAGTTTTGTACTATTTCACGTATAGGTTAACTTGTCAACTCCAGGTTCCTTGATTGCTTGCTTGAGCTCTCCAGTGCTTGGTAATGTTACCATTATGAAAAGCTCGCTGTAATAAAACAGCATACAGGTTTGTATTTGATAACTATCCCAGATGAGAGATATCTAATGATAAAAACTTCAAGATAGGTTCTTTTCTACTGAATGCAGTTTTCGCAGTTTTTGCAGTGCTTATCATGGCCTCATGAGGTCAGATAAGTATGTTGCCTTGGAAAGTTGGATATGTTCGATTTTGAAGTTGGGCCCAAAGGCGACGGTTGATCATATTCGAGTATGTTACGTGGGTAGGTGTCGCCTTTGGGCTCAGGTCGAAATCTGAGGGAGAACCGCGGAAAACGCGAAATTTCAGCTATTTTCGGCCATGGAGCCATGTTTAGGCCCCTGTTTCGCAGCCAAAAAACTTGAGTATGGGCAAAACTCGATTATTTCCGTCATATATGCACCGTCAACTGCCAAATATCCAAAAATTATTCAATTCCGTGGAGGGGCCGATTTCGGCCCAAATCGCAACCCCTCCTTTCCTATAAAATTGTTTCTATGCATTTTTTGTTCAAGGAAAAATTAAAACCGCTGGAGGGTGCCAAACTTCGGAAAAAGAGCAGGAATTGGCATTTTCCGCGGTTTCTGACCATTGCTTCCTCTTCCCATCTGTCGGTCCATCTATTGACAAATGAAGTGAAGGCGATGGAAATGTACAATGAATTACGTGCACCGAGTTCAAAAATAAAGAATTACCGCATTGCAATGTTGCCGAGATTATATAAAATTGTTTTTTTGCTGTTTTAATATATTATATAATATATATATATATATATATATATATATATATATAGCAATGCGGCAATTCCTTCTTTTTGAACTCGGTATACGTGATTCATTGTAAATTTCCATCGTCTTCACTTCGTTTGTCAACAAATGAACCGAAAGATGGAAGAAAGAAGCAATGGTCAGAAACCGCGAAAAATGTCAATTTCTGCTCTTTTTCCGAAGTTTGGCACCCTCCAGCGGGTTTAATTTTTCCTTGAACAAAAAATGAATAGAAACAACTATATAGAAAATTTAGCGAGCTACAATTTTGAAAATATCTCATTTTGTCGTCAGATCATTATTTCTTGAGTTACAGGCCATAATCCGCCAAAAAAGACAATTTTAGGCCATTTTTGCATCAAAAATTACGTTGGCATCACTGAACTAATTGCTACCCAGGATTTCAGCAGGGTATGGTTTCTTTTTAAGCTTATTTGCCTGGACTAAAGGCTCTTACAGAAATTGTGACACTGACATTTTTTAATCCTCGTTAATTTTGGTTCCTCCCAATCACAAGAAAGAGAATAGTTGTAGAGCTCTCTTATGTTTAATACTTCAGAAAAAGGGAATGTTGGAAACTAGGAGAAGCTTTAGAGGGAACCTATTACTTGAAGAGCATAACAGCCTAATTTCAGAAATTGAATTATCGATGGAATATTATTCTTTGAGGGTGGACGAATCTTACTACTAAGTGACTCAACCGAAATTATATTGTGCATTAAGTTTCTTTCTAAAACGCCTGAACACCGGTTTCATTGGAAAGACGGCATAATCTCTGAGCCACCTTTGCCAGTCATGGTGCTCCTGCACATGCATTAAATCAAAGTTGGTCGAGAACTATAAAATTGGGTTGAAGCATCAAGAGGAGCACAAACAGATTCTAAAAACTACATTTTCGATTTCAGTTGTCGAAGCTCCAGGGGCAATAATCACAATGGAAGAAACTCATTTTGGGCAACTAAATACCTCCTTCGCTCCATTTTTTTTGCATTGATCTAAGTTTATAGTGTCATTCTTCCGTACAGGGCATGACTTTCCCGAAATTTTCCTAGTCAGGAAATTTTTTACATGATAAGCGGGTTTCCTTCCAGAGAATATCACAGCAATCATGCTAAAAATTGCCAACATTTCATGATTGCAAAATGCTACCTAGCGTACATGCAATGGGTGGAGTGTACCTGCAGTCTTGAAGGCTCTATAGACCGTATTCGATAACGGTTCGATGTATCGTTTGGTTCAAAACAATTGAACATAACCTCAAATCAAGCTGAAAGGATTTTAGTTGGAAAAGCTGAAAATGATAAATTTCCTGACAATTTCACTTTGCATTGGCATTTGGTACTCAAAAGAATAAAAAATCTGTTACAAAAGATCCGTTCTCTCAGATTTCTGAATTTACTTTTGAGGCTATGTTTATGTTTTGAACCAATTGATATCGATACAATCTCACCCATTTGATGTATCGAATACAATCTATTCTGCGTTTCTCACAGGTCGCTCTGTTTCTTTGTTTGTTCAGTTCTTTATTCTTTGACCTCTTGACGTTCCAACTCAAATATTTCGTTCACTATCAACTTTGATTTAATGCATGTTGAGCAGGGTTGCCTCCCTAAGACTAAGGGTAATCTTGGTCTTATTACAGATTGTATGAAGAACATGGGTAAATTTTTCTGAACGGAAATATGAAAATCATCGACGAAATCAAATATTTTCCTGCTTCCTCAAAATGTTCAAATTTTGACAGTATGCCATCGAGAAGGTCATTCAATTATAAAAGAAGAAATGAACAGCCCTAAAAGACTGTCCTGACAAGAAGTCCTGAAAATAAACCAGTCAAGGTGTTCATTCTTTACCATGTCTTTCTTGTTGCTTTTATCTGCTAAAGTATCTTTGTAGGTGATGGATTTTTCCTCAGCATGATCTTTTTCAACATCTGAGTCATCTGAAAGTGGTCTAGTTTCATCATTGCCCCTGCAGTTTTCGTCTTTGACTTGCCGTACCTTCCTTATTTTGCCAGCAGGTGCTCCATAATCCTGGAAGTTCCAATCACAAAATCAATATTAACAAAACAAAAGAGCTGGATTCTTCAAAAAAAAAAAAAAATAATGTCTGAATACGACGTCTGTTATATAGGAAACCTGATTTTGGTGATAAATAGCCCATTTTGCATCTAAATTAGGTTTCCTTGAACTTTCCTTATAGCTGATAACATACTCAAGAACACTAGATTCACAGATTTTGCTTATTTCAATCTGTGTTCATTCTGTGTCACCTTGAATACGAGTAAGTCAGGTGCGTTCTGCGATTCTCATCTTAGGACCACTGATAGCGCAAAGGTTTCACATTAAATTTTCTTTCAAACTCGGTATACCATCAGAGCCGGATTTAAGTTTTAGCCGCACGGTGCCCGAAAAATTTTGCCGCCCCCCCCCCCCCTCCCGGACTGTGTAATGTCTTATAGAAACACGCGATGCGCACGAAATATAAGTTTCGAAAACACGACAGAAGAGAAATCTGATTCTCCGATAGTCAGAAAAATGCGCATCTACATGCAGGAAAGTGTTGTAAACAAATATTTTAGGAGGAGAAAATGACTCTTCAAGGACTAAGGATTTGAGGAACGAAAAAGGCGAAAATTGAACAAAGTAAAAGATTTAATTAAATGTTGATGCTGAAGTGCAAAATCTCGTATTTCCGTCGCGATGTTTTAGAATTTCCGCTTCTATTTTATTTTTCCAAAGAGAAACAAGCAAACTTTATAGCTTGAGATTCATAATCATACAGAATATTCTGCTTACAGGAAAAAATGTCAAGAAATTACGTTGACTACTTTTTCATAGAATAAATAAAGTATCACAGGAAGTCTGGAACGTCGCAAATGGAGATTTGGGGTTTCGCACTTTGGTCATCGATGTACCTACCTACTCAAGTTTTCGAAAAACTTACGGATTGATTTAGTTGAGAAGAGCGAGAAAATTAGAGGGGCATAGAGTTTCACCGAGGCATTGAAAGCTCTAGAAATTTTTCTTTCTCGCTTTGACATGCACGAACTTCTCTATTATGTCCTCGAAATCCAGTTGCATAGTGATGTCGAATTCCATTGACATCATAGAGAAAAAAAGGAGGTGGTTGAATTTCGGGCATCTTGGACTTTTTTGATGACGGAGGTCGGTACGACGATTTTTATCATAGATTTTCTCGAAAATGGTATAGTTTATGGAAAAAAGTAATTCTATATATTGTGTTTGAATTTATTGAGTTAATTTAAGCAAAAAAATCGGACATATTGATCAATTTTTCATACTTCGAATTCCAGATTTTTCTGGAGTACCTGTACCGACCTCGACGTCACGGGGTAGACAGTCCTCAAGATGCAAACACCTCCTTTTTTCTCTCTACGTATTGACATCATCGCGACATTCACAAGTCTCTAATGCCACTGATATATCCTTAGATACTTGTGCACTCGCCCCTCAGCGGAGAAAGATCGCTCCGCCGAGCAATTGGTCACCGGTACGGAAAGGTATTATGTATTGCAATGGAAATATTCGGGTACACATCTTGCAAATTTTTCTCGAACAAAAATGGATAGAGTTTTGACTAAGAAAGGTCTGTCAGGCTAAAAATCGAGCCATACGAGGCAATAAAGTCGCTGTGCGGCCCTCCCCTCATAGTTCAAAGAGCATGAACAAATAAAATTCTGTGTAATTTTGCGGAGAGAGTCAAGAAATAATTTCCTATTAAGCGGCAAATTTGCCACCTTGAAGTTGCCAATGATTTTCAGAGAGGATTGAGATGACTCACCCGGAGATGGAATCAATTCAAAATGGAGTTCAGTGCTCCGCCGCTGCCCAGTACTTAGTTTTTACCTCATTTTTTCTCTCTCCTTTGTTTTTCTACGAAAAAAAACCGAAATTTGCCGCCCGGTGCCATGACACCTTGGCCCCCCCCCCCTAAATCCGGCTCTGTACCTTGTACAAAACTTTTGGTATGCTAAGGAAAGTTTACTAAGATCATTGTAAGAGTTGTTCTTAAAGTTTTGAGTGGTCTAAATGGTTCAAAACTGGTCCAAAGTCCGTCGAAGGTGAGGAGCACGGGAAACAACCATCAACAGCAACCGACATTTGCCACGTGAAAAAAGTGCAGGCAAACGCGCTCGAAAATGGTCATTTCAAGCTTTCTGAGCAGTGTGATATTTCTGAGGGTTCTGCACATACGATTTTGATGAAATATTAAGACATGCATCGAGTTTCATCTAAACTTGTCCTGCGATTGTTGCCTGTTCAACAAAAATCCAACCGAATATCAATTTCCCTTGAGCTTCTTGAACATTCTAACAATGATCCTTTATTTTTGGATACAATAATTTCCAGTGACGAATCTCAGGTGTACAGTTACAATATAGAGACAAAACTTCAACCATCCATTTGAGTTTGAAAAGGTAGCGCAAGACCTACAAATGAGTGATAAATTCGGTCAACATGGAACAAACATAGAAATCACAGAACACCCATGAGGTTGGCTCGCATCCTGCACTCGGATAATTCCATTTGAAACCGACGGCTATAAGTGCTTGAAGTTCTTTACGCCTCCATCGAACTTTGAGGGACTGCAAAAGGTATCAAGTGCTAGAAAATCATTGAATACTCACGGGTGACTGACAATCTTTCTTCGGGTTCTTGGGTCCTAACCGACGAAACTTGGCTCCACATGCAAGCTTTTGAAAAATTTCTTCACAATCCATTGAGAGAAGATTCATTCAAGTCATGACAGCGCATGCATATGACAGCGGGACAGCGCAAAAACGGAAAACACGTTTTAGTTTGAGGTTAGGTTGTATCAAGACCAATCCACACCAATCCACACAGGTCAGTCATTGGGTTCAACCAAAGACCTCAAGACGGAGCACTAAAAGCAAAAAATGAAGCTTCTAGAGCTTCTTTTCAATCACCTCTACTATTGGCTAGAGGATTGGCGGCGAAATCGGGACAAGTTTGAATTCAAATGTAGGGCGGGAACTAATAAATAAAATTGCGGAAACAAAGTATTTTAGGTTGATTTTTGCCCAAATTCAGGTACACACTCATATTTTATTAACTTTAGGTTAGTTTCGGTCCGTCGTCGACCGACTGATTTCATTTGGAAGTAACGTAGATCTAGAACTGTAACGGCCTGTTTGAACCTGCAGAACCACCATGAGCAGAAGAAAAACTAACTTTATGTGAGATTACTGCCTGTTACCGAGCAAAAGTAGGTGTATTATGTTAGAACGCAGACCGAACTTTCTTAGTATATTCGTTTTAGGAATTTAAAATACGTTTCGAAGAAGAAATATGCAAAAATCAAGAGGACAAGTTCAAATCAAATTTCCGTTTGCCGCCATGGATTCCCGCGCTCATTTACACACTCACACAAGCGCGCAGCGCCGAACCTAGCTTCACTTTTTCCCCGTGCTATTAGATACGAGCGCTCCGTCTTCATGTCTTTGATACGGTCTATTGCCGATTACAAAGCAAGTGAAGGTTAATGAGTGAAAGGTTCCTAATTAGAATGAATTATTATTAGAAGTTCCTTACCAGTCTTGAAGGAGTTTCGAAATTACTTTCAGACTTTCAGCTAAGAGACTAAGAGAGCGTGTTGTTGTTTGTTTACTTTTTCAAAACTGCGAACGAAAACGGTCACCTCACTGGGTGATCCGGAAAAATAGTTTTGACACGATCCGCATTCCTCTTCGGTATGGTTTGGCAACACTGTGGCTCATCGATGCCACCGTTGAGTTCAGTTTTGAGAATATATTTTATTTCCGATATATATGTATTTTTTTGAGAATATTTTTTTTTTTTTTTTTTCGAGAAATTATATATTCTGAGAAAAAATAAATTCTCAAACCAATTATATATTCTCAAGGAAAAAAATATATATACTCAAAAAAATACATATATATCGGGAAAAAAATATATTCTCACAAAAATTAATATATTCGGGAATTTTGGACCTAACGGCCCGCCATATGTGCTGATCGATTATAGTATAATCTTACTATAGTAAAAAAAAATAAGGCCTTTTTTGTGTGTACGTCCGTGTCATATCGCATTCTCATTGGTCTTTCATTAACCAATCAGAAAACGTCATTGAAAATCCCCGGGAAATTTAAATGTATTCTTCCGTAAAGGAATTATTGATAGGTAGACAGGTATAAAAATGGGATGTATTTCTTCTAATAACCAGGATAAAAGGGAGGATTATTACCTATACAGGATAGTCCTAGAAAAACGGGATGTACCTATATTAATAAACCGGGATAACAGGAAGGATATCGATCATTGTGTATCGATATTCGATACATCGTTTGTTCTAAAGCAGTATTGACTGGGATAAAACGGGATTTCTTCATAATAACCGGGATAAAAGGGAGGAATTTTACATCCTATACGGGAGAGTCATGGATGAACGGGATGTACCTATATTAATAAACCGGGATAACAGGAAGGATATCGATCTTTGTGTATCGATCTTCGATACATCGTTTGTTCTAAAGCAGTATTGACTGGGATAAAACGGGATTTCTTCATAATAACCGGGATAAAAGGGAGGAATTTTACCTATACAGGATAGTCATGGATGAACGGGATGTACCTATATTAATAAACCGGGATAACAGGAAGGATATCGATCTTTGTGTATCGATATTCGATACATCGTTTGTTCTAAAGCTGTATTGACTGGGATAAAACGGGATTTCTTCATAATAACCGTGATAAAAGGGAGGAATTTTACCTATACAGGATAGTCATGGATGAACGGGATGTACCTATATTAATAAACCGGGATAACAGGAAGGATATCGATCTTTGTGTATCGATCTTCGATACATCGTTTGTTCTAAAGCAGTATTGACTGGGATAAAACGGGATTTCTTCATAATAACCGGGATAAAAGGGAGGAATTTTACCTATACAGGATAGTCATGGATGAACGGGATGTACCTATATTAATAAACCGGGATAACAGGAAGGATATCGATCTTTGTGTATCGATCTTCGATACATCGTTTGTTCTAAAGCTGTATTGACTGGGATAAAACGGGATTTCTTCATAATAACCGGGATAAAAGGGAGGAATTTTACCTATACAGGATAGTCATGGATGAACGGGATGTACCTATATTAATAAACCGGGATAACAGGAAGGATATCGATCTTTGTGTATCGATCTTCGATACATCGTTTGTTCTAAAGCTGTATTGACTGGGATAAAACGGGATTTCTTCATAATAACCGGGATAAAAGGGAGGAATTTTACCTATACAGGATAGTCATGGATGAACGGGATGTACCTATATTAATAAACCGGGATAACAGGAAGGATATCGATCTTTGTGTATCGATCTTCGATACATCGTTTGTTCTAAAGCAGTATTGACTGGGATAAAACGGGATTTCTTCATAATAACCGGGATAAAAGGGAGGAATTTTACCTATACAGGATAGTCATGGATGAACGGGATGTACCTATATTAATAAACCGGGATAACAGGAAGGATATCGATCTTTGTGTATCGATCTTCGATACATCGTTTGTTCTAAAGCTGTATTGACTGGGATAAAACGGGATTTCTTCATAATAACCGGGATAAAAGGGAGGAATTTTACCTATACAGGATAGTCATGGATGAACGGGATGTACCTATATTAATAAACCGGGATAACAGGAAGGATATCGATCTTTGTGTATCGATCTTCGATACATCGTTTGTTCTAAAGCAGTATTGACTGGGATAAAACGGGATTTCTTCATAATAACCGGGATAAAAGGGAGGAATTTTACCTATACAGGATAGTCATGGATGAACGGGATGTACCTATATTAATAAACCGGGATAACAGGAAGGATATCGATCTTTGTGTATCGATCTTCGATACATCGTTTGTTCTAAAGCAGTATTGACTGGGATAAAACGGGATTTCTTCATAATAACCGGGATAAAAGGGAGGAATTTTACCTATACAGGATAGTCATGGATGAACGGGATGTACCTATATTAATAAACCGGGATAACAGGAAGGATATCGATCTTTGTGTATCGATCTTCGATACATCGTTTGTTCTAAAGCAGTATTGACTGGGATAAAACGGGATTTCTTCATAATAACCGGGATAAAAGGGAGGAATTTTACCTATACAGGATAGTCATGGATGAACGGGATGTACCTATATTAATAAACCGGGATAACAGGAAGGATATCGATCTTTGTGTATCGATCTTCGATACATCGTTTGTTCTAAAGCAGTATTGACTGGGATAAAACGGGATTTCTTCATAATAACCGGGATAAAAGGGAGGAATTTTACCTATACAGGATAGTCATGGATGAACGGGATGTACCTATATTAATAAACCGGGATAACAGGAAGGATATCGATCTTTGTGTATCGATATTCGATACATCGTTTGTTCTAAAGCTGTATTGACTGGGATAAAACGGGATTTCTTCATAATAACCGGGATAAAAGGGAGGAATTTTACCTATACAGGATAGTCATGGATGAACGGGATGTACCTATATTAATAAACCGGGATAACAGGAAGGATATCGATCTTTGTGTATCGATCTTCGATACATCGTTTGTTCTAAAGCAGTATTGACTGGGATAAAACGGGATTTCTTCATAATAACCGGGATAAAAGGGAGGAATTTTACCTATACAGGATAGTCATGGATGAACGGGATGTACCTATATTAATAAACCGGGATAACAGGAAGGATATCGATCTTTGTGTATCGATCTTCGATACATCGTTTTTTCTAAAGCAGTAATGACTGGTATAAACGGGATTTCTTCATAGTGACCGGGATAAAGTGGAGGAATTTTACCTATACAGGATAGTCATGGATAAAACGGGATGTACCTATATTAAGAAACCGGGAAAACAGGAAGGATATCGATCTTTGTGTATCGATCTTCGATACATCGTTTTTTTCTAAAGCAGTAATGACTGGGATAAAACCGGATTTCTTCAGAGTGACCGGGATAATATGCAGTAATTTTACCTATACAGTATAGTCATTTATAATAGTGGATGTAACTATGTTAAGGAACCGGGATAAAACACATCAAATGCATCATGAAACATAGCAAACACATCAAACACATCATGAAACACGTAAAACGCAATATACACATCATGATACACCTAAAACACATCAAACACAACAAACACATCATGAAACACAATCAAACACATTAAACACAACAAATACATCATGAAACACAATCAAACACATCAAACACAACAAACACATCATGAAACACAATCAAACACATCAACACACAAACACATCATCAAACACATCAACCACTGAAACACAATCAAACACAACAAATCGCATGTATCGATAATCGCACGTTTCGATAACCGCATTTATCGATTCCAAATTCCCCCAAATTTCCCCATTTATACAAAAAATTACGAATCTTCCTATTTCTCTACTGTTCGAAATTATATGAATTTAATTTTTGATCATTAATAATTGTATGTATTTCATTACAATTCTTTTCTCCTATCTTTGCGACTTATTTTTCATTATCAGTTGCATTACTTCATTATCATGTGATGAAAAACAGCTGAGTATTTTTCACCACTTGGTTTTTCAGTTTTAACCTTCAAAAAACAAAATTAAAAAAAATTTCGGAATGTCTTCTTTCAAAAAAATTAAAGATTTAAATGAGTATGCTTATAATATCCAAATTAAATGTAAGGTAATTTCAAAATCACAAGTGAAAGTTTCAAAATCTGGTTCGGTCGAGTTTTTCTTTTTCAATTTACAAGATGAATCTGCCACAATAAATTGTATTTCGTTTGAGAAGGGATTCCATCAAATTATTCAGGTATGTACTTATTTATGTATTAACCTCTTACTTTATTTTCTCTTTCTCTAATTCCATTTTTATATGTCAATTTTAATTAGCTGAAGAACTATTTACTAAAAAATGTTATGGAAAGTTATTTTAATTTTTCTTGGAATTGATTCTGAAAAAATGTGTTGTAAAATTGTGTGTGTTCGGTGTTACGCATCACCGCCACTCTTTAATTTAAATATCAAACCGACCTGTGGCCTTTTATCAAGGTTAATATAAATACATCCCGTTTTATTAATGACAAACCTATTATATTTCGTTTATATTATATTATATTCTATCCTATTTGCTTTCCATCCATTTTATTTTATCCCATATAAACCGTTTCAAACTGATTATTCACCTTTTTTTAAAACTCCAACCTTAATTGAAGTAAGTTTTTAGCTAAATTGAAGATGATCTTTTGAATGAATAAGCACTTAACAGAACTTCAGCAGTATTAATATTAATACAATTTACGAGAATAATGTAAATTAAAAAAAATTAAGTGATATTTTCATAACGAATTGACAGAATATACGAGGGGGTTGGGCCGCGGAGCGGCCAGGGGGCGGAGCCCTCTAGTAATTCCAAATTAATTTAATCGTTTCAGTCGTTCCATTTTAGCCTCAATAAGCTAAGCTCACCGTTACGCGAACGTAAGTATTTGTTTACTTTCTGCAACTGTTTCACTCCACTTGTTCATTGTACCATTGTCTTCATGGAGTGGGTTTTCCACCGGAATTTACATATAAAAGTCTCCAAACGTTTCTGATTAATTGGTATGAATATCCCCAAGTAGCATTTTTCAACGGAAAACTCGCGATTTTATCGCCGATAAAGTCGCGATTATCCTCGATTTTATCGGCGATAAAATCGCTAGGATCATCAACATTTGAGCGATTATCCTCGATCTTTTCGCGATTTTATTGCGATTTTATCGGCCCGAAAAAATTGCGATTTTATCGCGATAAGATCGAGGATGATCGCTCAGATGTTGATGATCCTAGCGATTGATAAAATCGCCAAAAAAAAGGGGTTAAAGTTGTCAGCCGATTGCCGTTGGATTCAGCCGTCAGGTCCTTTGACGAAGACGAGCGTAAAATCCCCGGAGCCTCCGCGGGGATTCGAACCCCAATCGCTACGGTGGAAGGCCAGCACATTGTCACTATGCTATGACCGCTATATGACTTGCGTGTGCGAATTGAAGCCTCTTATACATGGATCGGCGCTTCGCAACCTCACAACTTATGTCTTTGCGTTGACTGACACCGATTTTTCATTGGATTTTTTTTTTTTTTTTTTTTTTTAATTTTCCCTCCTCTGTATTTTATTTCATACCTTGAAATACGGTTGGTAAAATAAGGTTCTATTGGTAATCTCATCATTCTGTCTCTGTAAAATTACCAATAATAGTGAGATGGCAAAGTTACCGATGGACCTTGGGAAAAACGCCAATAGTTTTTATCGACTGTGGTAGAATTACCGAGATAAAATGGTAAAGTTACCGGGGATTGATTACCAATAAAAGTGGTATTCTTACCTGAAAAAATCAGTAAAAATACCGGTTTTCAGGTAAGCTTACCAGTCTGTCTTTGTAACATTATAGGTACTAATAATTGATAAAAAAAAATGAGATGGTTAAGTTACCAACGGATCTCGGTAAAAACGGCGGCGGCGGAATAGAAACATCTTTCATATGCGTCATTCATGCGTTAATGAAAAATTGCAATTTATTGCAATTTTATCTCTATAAAATCGCGTTCGATAATATCGCGATTTTGTTGCAATTTATCGCGATTTTTCTCCCGATAATATTGCAATAAATCGCGACGTCGATAAAATCGCGATACATTCTCCAATTAAATCGCAATTTATCGCGATCACTGCTACTTGGGTCTAGTATTCTCAAATTTAAATGTAGTAGCGCTGCTTGATTTTGTAACTTTTAACTTCGAAGTTGTTTGTGATACCTCTTCGTTGATGCATCAAAGGTAACACCGGTCTCTTGCCGAAATGTGTCAATATTTGCGAAAGACATCGAACATCCAACAAATTCCATTGCTCTCAGCAGTATAAACCATTATTTCAGTATTTTCCAGACCAAGTGCATAAATAACTGAGAGGATAAATGCATAAATATCTCTTGACGCTTGCTGCCTGTTGGGCTGATTGTTTTATTTGTGTTGGGGTCAGAACAAAGCTGAATCAATGGCTTTTCTAGTTCAGAGGTAAGGAATTTATCTCAAGAGAATCATTTGATTCTGTTGTGCAGCCTCTCACAACGTAGCCAGACCTAAAGTCCACATGCTTCTTTTAAGGTCAGCAGCAAATTAGGCTCAACGTACAATGCATTTTCTCGTGAAATCTTACAATAATATTCGATTTGTAAAGATCTTAAACCCTAATTAATGCAGGCAATTGACTCCTAACAGAAGTCAATATAAGTGAAATTTTTTTTTTTAGGCCCCCAGCTACTTTATCTGCAAAGTGAAATCTACATTTTAACCATTAATGCTAGATATTCCAGAGAAATTGGTCAGTGATGAGTCTAAGTGTGTAGACTCTGATGGAAAACCCACCGGACAATGACGCTGGTGTTTTAAAGACAGTTACAAAAAAAAAAACAAATGTTTGCAAATGCGTAACAGACAAGTATCGAAGTCTGAAGTCTACCATAAACGTACGACTAAACGTAGATTTGAAAGATTAGATTGAATGATTAAATGTAGCTGTGCCATTTCAGCTGGACCCGGGAAATCTAACTGGAGAGGTCTTGTGCCTGCGGGGAGGGAGTTGGGCGCTGCTGACACACTTCACAGTGAAATTGACCAAAATTGTCCCAGAAAAATGTTAGTACTCTCACTGAATAAGGGGGAGGGGACAATCCCTATTTGCCTGATGTATGAGAATTTTCACCCTCATGATAAATTTTAATTTGAAAAAATATGTTCCTCCTAGAGGCCCAACCCCTTTCTTGCTAGCACCATTTACATTTTAAAAGCAGCCTCAGTCTTGATAGCCTGCTGAATGGGCTCCATAATGAACAGAGATGCAAAATTGCATGCAATTTCATTAAGGCAAAATTTCATGAAAGTGTAACTTCTTCAATAGGCTCAGTAGGCCGTGAAATGCGTAGAATCAGTAAAATCTCAATATCTAACGAAATGAGAGTCAAACTCTTAATTTTATTATAAGATAATTTTATGGGTGGTGTACACTCCTCCTTAGAAATCTGTGTACTTTCATATCATGTTAGATTTCATTTTGCATCCCTGATAAGTGATGACAAAAAATATCTGAAAAGAAGGAATGGATGCTGAGGATGGTCGCTCAAGACTCATTCTTCTGGCTGCTACTTTTTCTCTCCTAGAATGCAATGATAAACGGCGACATTGCAGCTTTTGTCTTAACGGGAGAAAACTTCCTTCATTCGACTATCAGGAATTAATATTAACTTGATAAACATATTTAAATGTAAATTTTAATTAAGTACGTGGTTGCTTCAAGTCCGCTTAAAGTGAGGATCTTGCCCGCGATCCATAAATTCAAAACACCCGCGCAATATGCGCCGCCATCTTAGTTGTTTACATGAAAACGTTGAGGTGCTCGATCCCCGAACATGCACCGCCGCGGTGGAGATTCGGGGTAAACCGCCGAATTCCAACGGTTGACCGTCCAAGTCGCCAGTCGGAAAGATTCGTCAGTCATTGCGCATCTTTTTGATAGCCACTTCCCCGCCCGGCCCTAACTCGGCATTTTTTCAAATTTTTTGAAAAAATGCACCCTCCTGCCTTTAAAATTTGGCCACCATCTTGGATTTGAGGCACCAATTTTGACCGGAGGACTGTTTTGACTTCAGTAATGAAATCTACGACCAAAATTACATAGGAAATGACATATCACTTGCCTTATCGCGTAAAAGTTTAAAAAATGCACCCTCCTGCCTTTCAAATCTGGACGCCATCTTGGATTGGGGGCACCAATTTTGACCGGGGGGTTGTTTTGACTTCAAATATGAAATCTGCGACCAAAATTTCATGGAAAACGATACCTCACATGACAGGATATGCACAAGTGAAAATACCGATATTCCGGAGGCCTTATTATGGGCGCCATTTTGAATTTTAGGCATTTTGAGGGGTGCTCCGGGATCGGACAGTGCTAGCATTTTAGGATACTGTTTGAGAGAACCTATTAATGACGTTCACACAGGTTTTGATTACATTTTACATTGTTAACGGCGTTCTCACGATGATCCAACGCGAAAATTCGGCAAAACATAGCGAAATCAGGGCCCCCGGCCCCCATGGCCTCAGAATTTTGGGCTCACTTGCGAAATTGAACCTTCTATAGGTAAAGATGATATCCTGAAAGTTTCATGCTTTCTTCCAGAAATACACGATTCTGGGAACTTTTTCCCCTTATCCGCCCTACTACGACCGCTTTTGAGTGAGTTGCGATCTTGTAAACGGCGACTCTTTCAGTTTCACTTCAGAATACGATGACTGAACCAAGGGACTTAAAATACACAATCTGATCCAGCCGCCTGCGCTCTCTTTATTTAAAAAGGACGTAGATACCAAAAACAATCTTAATATTATATTTCAAAATAATATTCCTCGGCATTTTCCCAACATGCAACTCGATTTAAACACCCAAAATTATGAACTTTTTGGTCAACACCATTGTACAAGGCCACTCATAATGGATACAGAAGAGCGCCTTCAAATCAATCCGTAAACTTAATGTAAAATTCTGATACCACTATTCGTGCGTCACGGCAGTCATTTTGCATACCCGGTCATTTGAAGGCGTCTCGTTGACTTCAGGCGAACTGGTCAAAAACGAGTGTTTCTGGCCACTTTTTGAATTTTGCTCTGGATCGCCTTCCGCGGATACCTCGAAGCGAGGGACTCGCGGAGCTTTTCCGACTGGAAAATCCCACTCAGCGGGTCAATTCCAAGCGAGCTTACTTTGTTTCGGCCCGATCGGCAAACTGTCGATTTTGACGGTAAAAATTTAGTCCATGTAACCCCTGTCGGTTTTTCTCGATTTGGGACTGAGAAAAAAATGTCGAGATTTCAGTCGAAGAGCCCACCTGATGGAGACTTTTCGGGTAGAAGGAAACTTTTCTACACGACGGTTTTGACATTTTTCGATACGTAGGGATGCAGTGAGTCCCTGGAAAATGTCTCATCAAGATTGTAGGCGTCAAATTTTTTTTATGGACTCTTGAAGTTTGATGATCCGGAGTAAACTCATCGAACGAAGAGCCTATCTGATGGGGACTTTTCGCGTAGGAAGAGGCGTTCCCTGGGTTTTAAGCTTTTGGTGATTGACGTAACGTTCGTAGAAAATAGTGAGGGTGAAGGTTTAGAGGAAGAAATAACAAATAGCGGAGAAGAATCGAATAGTTGAGGGGGAGAATGTGAACGGGTGTTGGCGGATGTTATTTACGGTAGGCAGCGCTGCGGTGGCGCGGCGGTTTCCAGATCTAGTGTAGCGGTGCCCTCTTGTTACGCGGAAGGCGGGAGGCCCGTGTGTATTGTTCTATGCGCAATCGGATACGAGTCGGATAGCCCCACATACACGGTGAAAGTGGACCTTAATATTGGCTTAATGTGGCAGTCACCGATGCGTTGTTGAGCGGTGAACCTTAATATTCGCCGGGCCGACGATTATTAAGGCTCACCGATGGTATTCTGAATCAACGATCACCATCCTCTGCCATCCTCTCAAGGTACACTCTACTACAGGTATGGACAAATGGAATTTTAGAAAGTCGTCAAAACGCGTAGATTTGACAGCATCGAGAGTACGACTGAGAAGACCGGCGCGGCAAATGGACGGTACGACTTCATACGTCACTCGATCGCCGATTTTCTCAGCGCTGCCACTTCGGCACCCCGTTTGTCCATACCTATAGTAGAGTGTACCTTGCCATCCTCTGGAGGATTGCTCTGTGTTTGGTTTTCTCCCGGTCGTGTAGTGTGGTTAGTGGAGTTTTTTTATTCGTTTTCGCATGCGTTTCGCAATTTACAGTCATTAAAATGTCTTTCATCGATAGGAACAAGAACGTGAAGAGAACGGTCCTACTTAAAATTATGCCCAAGCCGGGTGAATCATGCAGGGAGTTGCTAGCAGGTAGAGCTGGTGTGCACGATGACAAATCCACGAGGGTAGTGGTTCAGCCCAAAAAAGTTATTTCTGAACCTATGAACAATAATTCACCTACCCAAAATAATCATAATATGTTCGGTTGGAATTTCTTTCATGGCTGGAAATAACAAAAAACAATCAACACATAACCTTCAATATTCACGTGCACTTCCAGAATTTTAAAAAACCAAACAAGTTAAGTCACTGTTGTCAGGGTTGTATAAATATGTTCACTAACCCGTTTGAACTCTTATGAAAAATTTGTATTGGGCCTCTAGCTCGGCAACAATGCTAGGCCCTGCCGATTCAATCGTGTAACTGCTGTTTAAAGTGACTTTGGAGGTCACCGCTCAACAACGCATCGGTCACATTAAGCCAATATTAAGGTCCACTTGCACCGTGTATGTGGGGCTGATGTCGGATAGATTCATAGAGTACATAGAGTCGTAATGTAAATGGGAGAGCTGGCGCCATGTTCTGCTCGACGAATTCCGAGCCCGGTGTGCGCCGAGTTCGGGTCGCTTTTTCGATACATTTTCGATCCAACATGGCGGTGTGGAATACGTGGTAATTCCTATCTCCGTTGTTGTTGTTGTCGTCATCGGATGGCCGGGTACCCGTGTATCGCAAACAATCGATTATGTATCGAAAAAGTGACCCGGCGTCACACAGGAGTCTCGGAATTCGGGACATGGAAAATGCTTAAAAGTGGCGCCAGCTCTCCGAATTACATTACGACCATAGAGTACAATAGAGTCGCAAAGTACTGGATCGCCGTTGAAGTCACTTTTCGAGGCTGTTTTGTCCAGTTCTCCGGAGACTAGTGTGCGGCGACTAGCGACGACGCATACGCAGAGACTCGCGCTCAGCGCTCCCCACCTCCCCACTCCCGACTCGGCTCCGTTCGTCGGCTAGGTCCACAAGGTCCACACACATTGAACCAGCCAAGTAGGCCGGTAATAAGTCTGAAATTGAGTCCATATATGAATATTATCCAGGAGTAACATATATTAATGGATTCATTATGGCTTTGGATATCTATTTAAAGCAAAATGTGTACAAATTAATACCGATGGAATTTAAAAAAGTCGAAAAAAATACAAGCAGTACTTGATTTCTCCATAAGCCACCGTGTTAAAAAATTCCGGTTGGTTCACACTTGGTATAAGTCAGAAATTAAATCCCAATATGAATATTATCCAGGAGTAATATACATCAATGGATTCATTATGGCTTTGACTACCTTTAAATAGCAAAATTTGCAAAAATTAATGCTGATTGAATTATAAAATACCTAAAAAACACAAGCAGTTCTTGATTTCTCCATAAGCCGCCGTGTTACAAAATGCCGTTGGGTTCACAAATGGTTCACACTTTTCGGAGCACACGCGGCTCGGAAACGCCTGTTCATGGATTGGCTTCATCGCCGCTCCAGTCCTTTGCGACACTATTGTACTCTATGATTACGACTCTATGTACTCTATGGATAGATTCAGCCCAAAGACATAAAGACGGAGCACTAAAAGCAAAAAATGAAGCTTCTAGAGCTCCTTCTCAATCACCTCTACTATTGGCTAGAGGATTGGCGGCGAAATCGGGACAAGTTTGAATTCAAATGTAGGGCGGGAACTAATAAATAAAATTGCGGAAACAAAGTATTTTAGGTTGATTTTTGCCCAAATTCAGGTACACACTCATATTTTTTTAACTTTAGGTTAGTTTCAGTCCGTCGTCGACCGATTCATTTCATTTGGGAGTAACGTTGATCTAGAACTGTAACGGCCTGTTTGAACCTGCAGAACCACCATGAGCAGAAGAAAAACTAACTTTATGTGAGATTACTGCCTGTTACCGAGCAAAAGTAGGTGTATTATATTAGGACGCAGACCGAACTTTCTTAGTATATTCGTTTTAGGAATTTAAAATACGTTTCAAAGAAGAAATGTGCAAAAATCAAGAGGACAAGTTCAAATCAAATTTCCGTTTGCCGCCATGGATTCCCGCGCTGAGAGAGCCGTGTAAAACGTTACAACCAGATGTATTTTAACCTCAAAACAAATGTGTAGGTATGGTCAGTCTAGGAGTGAACAGATTGGCCCAGATATTCCGGACCACATTTCACCAAAAACTGCTGTTTGTCAAACCGCCGTCAACACCTACCAAGCGGCGAGTAGGCCTTCGGCCATGCTCGGCAATCTTCGTAGCCAATCAGGTTGCCGCTCGCCGCCCGTAATCTCGAAGAAGGTTCGCTACACTTTTCGAATTTTGGATTTTGGCATTCGGCCTGATTCTCTTTTCCTCTTTTCCGTAATTAATAACAATAAAAAATTAATTTAATCATTACTTAGCGGCACCTTGTCCAATTTGTGCCGAGCGCCTCTACAACTCTGCAAATTTGGACGTTACACGGAAAAAAAAGATTTCCTGAATTTAAGTAAACGCGTCTACTTGGATTTTTTACTTATTTCAAAGCGGGTTTGACTTGGAAGAAACCAACGGTTTTCTTCATGTAAGACAACATGATTCGCTTGAGACAAGCGAATCGTGTTTTCTTAAATAAAATAAACGTTGTTTTAAAATAAGCCAACTTTTGCTTGAATGAAGAAACCAGTTTCTTTAAAATTAGTAAACGGGGTGAACGCCTTCTGAGTCCGGCCGTTGCCTCTTTTTAAGTCAACAGCATGCTTGGTAGAAGAAAATACGTTGTGTCGAAAGAAGAAACCGGTTTCCTCAAAATTAGTAAACGGGGCTAACTCCTTTCGAGGCGACCGGATGCAATTAGCAATACGCCCGTTGATTTTTTACAATTCTACAGTTTGCTTGGTACAGTGAAACACGTTGCGTTTAAAGAAGAAACCGGTTTCCTCAAAATTAGTAAACGGGGCGAACGCCCTCAGCGGGGGAGGATGCAATAAGCCAGACGCTGTTGCCTTCTTTTAACCCAACAGCTTGCTTGATAGAAGAAAACACGTTGTGTCGAAAGAAGAAAACGGTTTCCTCAGAATTAGTAAACGGGGCGAACGCCCTCAGCGGGGGAGGATGCAATAAGCCAGACGCTGTTGCCTTCTTTTAACCCAACAGCTTGCTTGGTAGAAGAAAACACGTTGTGTCGAAAGAAGAAAACGGTTTCCTTAGAATTAGTAAACGGGGCGAACGCCCTCAGCGGGGGAGGATGCAATAAGCCGGACGCTGTTGCCTTTTAATAACCCAACAGCTTGTTTGATGAAAGAAAACACGGTACGTCAGAAGAAGAAACCAGTTTCCTTAAAATTAGTAAACCGGATGGTGACGCCTCCTATGAGAATGATGCATGCAATTGCTGCCAGATGCCGTTAGCATCTGCTTAAACCAACACCATTTATGACGGAATAAAAGGAGACGGAAGTTAAAAAATCAAGATGCCCATTATATTTGTCTACAAAATAATTGTTCTTTAGGGAGAAATTCATTTAATGTGTCCTTTGAGAAATCACTCATATGCTCGGCGTCGACAAAAAATTAAATAAATAAAGAAGTAAAGAAGGAGAGCGAAGAGGAAATATTTGCGTTGTTTTAAATAGATCGGCACTATGCATTTGAAGTTTTAATTTTTATTTTTAAATGAAGGGGGCCTCATAAAGAGGACTTAAATACTTAAGTAGATTGAAGCCGGGAGTTTTTTGCATTGCCTCAGTTCAGTTTCATCGGACAATGTATTTCCTCACACTAAAAAATCGCAATTTTTTTTACTTATTTTCTTCCTTACTTTTCCTGTCCTGATGAATGAAAGATCCCTCGCAGATAGAATTAAAAAGGGTCAAATAAAATGCATGCTTATGCTAAGGGCCGAGGAAGAAATTAAAAAATGTGGAGAGAATCATACTTTTCAGCATGTCACCCACCAAGTTGACAGATGAAGATAATCGAATAACTCTGCTGCTACGTAGTGTTTACACTGTTCAATATCGATTTTCCGGGTCCCTTTGATTTATGAACGCAACGATGGAGTGGATCGAAAACAAAATACAGTTTTTTCTGTATTTTCGAAAGGAATTTGCGAGTGCAAAATTGTTGATATTTAAAACTTTGATTCATTTGTGTCCGGGGAAATTTTAGGTCGAAGGGCCTGTCGGGACCGATCTTTCCGCCCCCCCTCCCTCCACAGTCTTGTATGGATACTCATAAGAGCTCAACATTTTTTACCGTAATTGAAGCATTTGACCCTTTTTACCTTGTTTCCCTGCAAAATAGGGTGGATCCAGCACTTCTTTACCACCTTCCTATCAACTTTAGAGAGTGTAACGAAAATGAAGTGCAGCTATACAATAAAATATTAGAACGTCACGCGTGTGATTATGTAAACTGAGTAAAATATAAGAGTAATCGAAGATTGAACTTTTTTTATGAATAAATTGTGACTGTCCACGGAAAAAGATGCCTTAATCCAGAAAATCTCAAAGCTTATTTTTCAAATCTTATTTTTTAAAGTAAGGAATTAGAACTATTAATGTTTCTTTTATAATGCTCACATTCTTCCTTTTCCGCCCGATGTGAATTAATTAGAACTATTGAATAGAACTATTAATATTCTAATTGAAATAGAAAAGTCTAATAAATGGTCCAGAATAGTCTTGAATATTATAATCGAATTGAATAGAACTAGTAATATTTAAAAAATGTAACAATCTCAGTCATCATAAATAAAAATTTATTGTGTTACAAACATTTTCGAAGAGTTTCATTCTTTATTCTTATTTTTTTAAAGTCAGCGATTCTTCAAGAAAAAATGAAGAGAGAAAATTTTAAAAAGGCGCATTGCTTTAAATTCTTTTTAAAGAGATTAAAAATTAATATAAGATGGGAAAGAAACAAAAATAAACGTAAAAAAAGTGACAACAGTAACACGCGTATTTCTTTTTTGCTCCAAATTCATCTTTTCGGGTTCAAAAAATCTTAACCCATCAGGTCTCACGCATATTCACTATCACAATAATGGTGAGAGCCTAAGTCAATGACTTATATAGTGTAAATTCGGCCGTAGTAGACATAAGCCCCGATGGCTAAGTAGGTAGGGTGTTAGGTTCGTAAACTGTAGGTCCCACGTTCAAATCCCGATAGGTAGGCCAAAATTTGCAAGTCGGTACTTGCCATGTCGAGTCTTCGATACTTGCAAATATACAATTGAAATTTTTTTTTCATCAAAAATTCGATAAATTAAACCATTTTTTGCTATTATTGATCAATAATAATACATATGATATGGGTGCAGTGTGCATACCTGCAGTGACTATTTACTAAATTTAAAACAACAATTGGCTAGAAATAAGTAAACACGCCTGAGAGTTAGGCAACATCCATTCATGCCGGGCGTCCCCGTTTACTAATTCTAAGACAACAGTTGGTTTCAATACAATAAACGCGCATTCCCGTCCAACACGCCGTTTACTAATTTTAAACAAACCATTAACTTGAAGCCAGTAAATGCACGTGGGAGTTACGCAACTGTTTCCTATTTCTAAGTAAACAGTTTACCTAGATCAATACGACGGATACTCACTTCAAACCAACGATAATTTCTTAAATTTAGGAAATATTTTCACGGCATGGAATGTTTCCTTTTTTTAAGTAAACGCTTTCTTCTTTTAAGGGGACGTGGAGCGTTGGATTGAGAAAACGCTATTTCTTGATCCAAGGTAACTCCGTTGTCTTAGTTCAAACCTCCGTTTCTTGTCGATACTTTTTAAGTATCCAGTTTACTTGGTCTAAGACGGCTCCGCCTTGTATTTGGGAAACATTTTTTTCAGTGTACCTTTTGAACATTTCATCCCTTCCCTTTGAAATTACTTTGAATAAGTACACTTCACATATCACACGGGACTTTTATCTGCATATTTACTTGGCTTTATTCGCAAAGGATCTTTTAAGAAGTAAATTCTTTCGATAACTTATTGGGGATGGTCAAGTCACCAATTAGAGCCCGTCATTCCATGCCATTATTATTACAGGACTAGGTTTCCTACCTATAATTTGATGGGCACCGTGAGAATAATAGATAACCGTGTTTGATCCGTGCCTTAAAAACTGAACTGCTGGTGGCAGAACCATCTTGGTGATGTTCATTAGGAATTTTAGACTTTATTCTATTTTTTCAGCAGATGAACCTTACATGGTAACTTGTAAAGTTTTGCCTCATTTTCCTTGAGTTCTACTTAGTTTGATGCCAAAAAACAAGAAAATTCATGGAGAAACGTGCCTTAAAGGTGATAGTTCCCCCTCATACTTACTATCAGAGTTCCAACGGAAAAAATCTTGTTGTCATAGGTAAATACGGTTTCCATTGCTTCTTCAGCTGTTAATAGACAACTATGCGGGTTTGCTGGAGAATTTGGTGACTGCTAGGATTGTTAATTAGTATCTCCGAAGCCTGGTTGTTATAGCTAAACTTAAAGCATTGGCTTCAACGCATCGCAAAACCAGAACCTTGGAGAGACCAGTGAACGTCCATGAGAAAGTGAGTGAGGAGCAAGGTACCTAGCATTGTACATCCGTCTGGTTTTCACAACTACCGTTCCTAGGGATTTAGGATTCAGATTCGCACATCAACCAGTAAGCTTTTCTCCCAATCATCTTGATATAGAGGCAGCTATGCAAGGCGCAGCCAGGTAGTCCAATGCTCAAGCCACTTAATCAACACAAATATTATCCTAACTTACAACAAAATGACTTGTTTCTTCTCTAACAATGGAACCGGAAAATGTTACTTTGAATGCGCGAGAAACTTCTTTGGTCGAGATGAAGAAACGTAAATGAAGAAATGAGTCCGGAACATCTCGACCAGGTACAGGCCGCTTTGTTTACATTAGGAGTCTGGAGTATCTCGCCGCAATTTCACTTGAAATCACCATGAACAGATCAACGGGGTAACTGATATTTGATTTTACGAAAGGGATGAATGTTAGACGCGGACGAAAGTTCTTTTGTCGAGGTGAAGAAACGCTAACGCTGAGAAATTGAGTCTGGACAATACCATCTACCCATACCTGGCCATGGGTTTGAGGTTAAATATTCGTAACTCCCGAGCATAGAGTACAATAGAGTCGCAAAGTACTGGAGCGGCGATGAAGCCAATCCATGAACAGGCGTTTCCGAGCCGCGTGTGCTCCGAAAATAGTGAACCATTTGCGAACCCAACGGCATTTTGTAACACGGCGGCTTATGGAGAAATCAAGAACTGCTTGTGTTTTTTAGGTATTTCATAATTCAATCAGCATTAATTTTTGCAAATTTTGCTATTTAAAGGTAGTCAAAGCCATAATGAATCCATTGATGTATATTACTCCTGGATAATATTCATATTGGGATTTAATTTCTGACTTATACCAAGTGTGAACCAACCGGCATTTCTTATCACGGCGGCTTACGGGAAAAGCAACGACTGTCCGTGTTTTTTCGACATTTTTTAATTTCATCGATATTAATTTGTGCAAATTTTGCTATAATTAGATAGTCAAAGTCATAATGAATCCATTGATGTATATTACTCCTGGATAAAATTCATATAGGAATTTAATTTCTGACTTATACCAAGTGTGAACCAACCGGCATTTTTTTACACGGTGGCTTATGGAGAAATCAGCGACTGCTTGTGTTTTTTCGACTTTTTTTAATTCCATCGGTATTAATTTGTGCAAATTTTGCTTGAAATAGATATTCAAAGCCATAATGAATCCATTAATGTATGTTACTCCGAGATAATATTCATATATGGACTCAATTTCAGACTTATTACCGGCCTACTTATTTTAGCTGGTTCAGTGTGTGTCTAGCCGACGAACGGAGCCGAGTCGGGACTGTCGGGAGTGGGGAGCGCTGAGCGCGAGTCTCTGCGTATGCGTCATCGCTAGTCGCCGCACACTAGTCTCCGGAGAACTGGACAAAACAGCCTCGAAAAGTGACTTCATCGGCGATCCAGTACTTTGCGACTCTATTGTACTCTATGCTCCCGAGAATACACGGGATTGTATAGGGCGAACTTACAAAAATTGATTCTTTTTACATAAAAAGTGCTTGAATGCGGGGAAAAAAATTTGTTCCGAAGGCTCTAAGCAAGGTAGACCGATTGAGCTAAATATATGCGACCGAATTGCGTTTTAATGGAAGAAAAAAAATATTTAATAATGGTGGTGGAGTCATATGGGGAATACAAGGCAAGTGATCATCCACAAGATTTGGTTCGTGAAGCGAGATGTCTTCCTGACGCTGAGTGATGCTAGTTTAGGTCCCAACCGCAAAGTAGCGAGTAAAATAGACTCCTAAATACATGCCCCTTTGAGAAAAATTGGTTTTTTCACCTTATTTCGGCGCAAGTTAGTATTTATTTGAAGGAGGGGGGGGGACCACTTCAACTCTTATGATTTAAAGGTAGAAATTTTATTTTGTAACACATTTTGTTACATTCCATGCAAGAAAAATTTAGAATGGGTAGAGATAAAGAAGCTGAATATAAGAGTATCTCTTGGATTCGCTAGAAGAACTTTAATGTCTATGTAGAACCCCAGAGCCGTTAAGCAACTTTTTGGGGTGTTGTCCTTTACTAAGACCTGACAATTTGCACATTTTACCTTAAACTTCATGATTCCATAAGTCCTGACACCAAAATAATGAGAAAAACTAAAATAATTCACATTTCCACGTGATGTTGAAGTGGAGCTCGATGAAGAAACGACCGTTTGCGCTATGGCCGCTATGTCTACGTCGGGAGCTATTACTCACACACTCTCACACGTATTCTCCAATGGCCAGGTATGGGTAGATGGTATTGGTCTGGAACATCTCCTACAGGAAGTCCGCTCTGGGTACGCTTTGTTTATGTCCGGACTATGTCGCCGTTAGAGTCCCTTTATACCCAGAGTTACGACAACTCACTTTTGGTTATGGGCCAGGATTGGGCTGAAAGTGGCCTAAAAAAAAATCCAATTCTGATTGGTTCTCGCTCATGGAGGCCGAAACTAGTGCACCAAGATGGCGGTACCTCGAATGTGAACAAGAATAATGAAAATATTACCTAATTTTGGTTTATCAAGAGTAAATTGTTATTTCCATCGGTCTAAAATGAAAATAGATTAAGAAATTATTCACAAACCAATCTAATTTTCGTTTTAATTGATCAATTTGTTGATGTTGTTGTTTTTGTGTGACAGACATCGCAGGATTCCTGATCCTTATCCCTCAATATCGTTCGTTTGAGTGCACTAGTTTCGGCCTCCATGGCCAGCCAAGGTCGGCTGCCAGTCAGCTGATAATCGAGTTGTCGTTACTCTGGGTATAAAGGGACTCTAGTCGCCGTTCGTTTGTTTACATTAGGAGCGAGTTTGACACCGATGACAGACTTTGGTTTTTGATGAAAATTTGGTCTGGAATATCTGGGCCAAACGCAAAAACCGTCAGCTAGGGGGTATTGGTACTATTGTTTACCTTTTCACTTGCTCTGCTCAGCTTTCTTACTGCCAGACATAGAATAATAAGGCTACGCCTAGGCGTTAGCTTTATTATTCTATGCTGCCAGAGCCGAGGAGTCGACTGTTCAGCAGAGATTCCTTCCTTGAGCTCGGAAGCTAGGGATGACAAAAATCCTGCCGAATTTCCATCGCAAACTGTCTGGTGCGCAATCGGGAGCATCGATGTTTCCTTTCTGCAGACTCACTGCACTCCCCACGCGCCGCAGGATTTTTGTCAACCCTCGCCTTTCGGGCCAAGCAGGAATCTTTTAAATTCAAACCAAATTAAACGCTCTTTTTTTTTAAAGGAAAATCTGCATGATTTCTCTTCTATTATCTATATGATTAGGAATTTTAAGTAATAAAGACCATAAGGAATACCAAAAATTTAAATAAGGGGCCGTTCATAAATTACTTAAGGCTCTCATGGGGAGGGGGGGGGGGTCTATAACAGCCTTTCGTTGCCTTACGAGGGGGGAGGAGAGGGTACGGCTGAGCCTTACGTCAACTTTTTAGCCTATATTTCAAGAAAATGCAAAAATCCATATTTCGTCAGGTTGATAATAAAATTCAAGATGAAATAGAGGAAATCAGGAAACCACCGATTGCTGGCCGATCGAACCATGCCCTATCATTTCTCTTGATTCCCACTTCTCCACTCATTCTCACGATGATGAGTAGTGACTTCATCGCACGTCAACTTTATACTTTTAACTATTTACTCCCAAGGCCAAAAGAATCTTCAATTTTGCTCCATATTTTTGTTTATTAAACTAATTATATCATGAATCTTGCCTGTGAACTTACTCCAGAAATTTGGTTTCACATAAAAAAATTGTGGCTTAAAAATTTCATTGTGTTCTAAAGGGAAACGTCATGCTTCGATCTACGATAACTGAAAAAGGCGGGGGGGGGGGGGGGGGGTTAGTCGAGACTTACGTAATTTGGGGGGGGGGGGGGGGGGGGGGGTTAAGGGATGCCTTACGGTGCTGCACAAGGAGAAGTATGGGGGTTAAAAAATGGGGAAAAGGTCTTACGTAATTTATACTAAAGGATGTTAACTGAACACTATGCTACATTAATTCCTGTCTGGAGTCTGCTTTTTCCTCCAAGAAAAAACAAGTTTATTGGACGGCCCCTGTATACTACTGTATACCCTCATACAGGGACCCTGGACCAGAGTTGCTAAAGGAATTTCATCGTATGAAATTCTTGAAATTTCACAAGAAATTTCATGAAATTTCCTCATAAAATTTCTTGAAATTTCCTTATGAAATTTCTTTTTGTAATCTTTCATGAAATTTCTTAACTCTGCCCTGGACCTTGGGTTCAGAAGTTTCTCTGAAGCAAGAGGAGCCCTTTTCGATTACGTTTCAATCAAAATGCAATCCTCACTCAGATTTTTTGGAAAAAATAACCCTGCGATGCCCTACGCGGCATTTATAAATATGATCAAGGCGTTAAAATATTTTCACCGCGAGAGCGCGAACCGTGAACGCTCGGATCATGGGGCGAGTGCCCTACCGCTTAGCTACGCCGATTGGTGTTGAGCAAGGCGGATAAAGAATGGTGGTCGCATTTCGATTTTGGCTGCCATCTTGAAGCGTTGTGACGTCAGGAGGGTACGGGTTTTGCCGTGCAATCCGAGGTTGAGTCGGCCCCCCCGGCCTCGGCCAGCCCATGTACCCGATGTACCCGATACCGTGTGACGTCCAGAGGGTACGAAATGCGACCACCATTCTTTATCCGCCTTGGGTGTTGAGATGGCGAATTTGCCAGTACATAAGGCAAATAAAGTTCTTTCTTTCTCCACTAGAGCTGAGAGTAGAGACCAAGTAGAGACGCATCGGTGAAACGCTCTTGCTTACTGATGATCTGCGGCAGGATTTTTGTCATCCCTAACCTTCTAAGCCAAGAAGGAATAGCTACGTTTATGCGAGGCTCGAAACCGGGGTTTCACGAAACCCGAGTTTGTAATGCAAGTTTCCTCCGTCGGGTTTATGCGGGCGCTGTAACTATGGAACGTCGTCTGGGACTTTATTGAATCATAACCTCTACGCTACTCTGAACGCAGTTCTCTGGGACTAAACTACGTCACTGGGGACTTTACCAATAAAACCCAGTTGGGACATTACTGATCCCGCCTCGAAGTTATTCCTACGTTGCCAGCTGTATTATGTAATTTTCTCTATCAGATTATTATTTCCGTTCTACGACCGGCCGGTGGATAAATAATCGTCATTGGTTTGGGCGGTGATTTAATTGATGATCTTTCAATAATCTCTAAAAGCGGACGCGTATTTTGCTCCGTATAATATTGAATTTCAGTCACGAAGACTGTGTACATACCCAGCAATTAAATTTTTAAATACTTCCTGGCAGTTTTTGTATTGAGATAAGGCAGGTTTTGGAGTGCCATAAAATGACTCAAAGTTTGAGAGAGCTTTCGTAAAAATCCACACCAAAATTCTGAGGCAAATCAAAGAACATACAGCTCACTGACAAGACTATTGTCACTTCTGTGACTGATATTATAAGTCACAACAGATATTGGATATACTGCCATGCCTTATACGTGAGTGTTAAACGGGGGGCCTCAGTGAAATGTCTCCTGGTGATTTTTAGCAATTTTTCAGGGGATTTTAAAAAGTTTATACTGTTCTTATTCTATGGTAATTTTGATAAATCGGTGCGAAGGCATCGTTTCTGCAGAAAATCGCATTACTCTGGTATCAATCGGCCGTTAAAAAAACTTTTAAAAAATAACTCTTAAATTTAAAAATGACCACTCTCAAAAAACCTGTTAAAATTCTCTTATTAGGAGACCCGTCTTGGCTAATTTTTAAGCAAAATTTACAAGCAGTAAAATTTAGGTAAAGAAAAATGTGATTACTTATATAGAAACTCTTAAAATATCAACGTAGTTTTTCAAAGCTAAAAATGTTTGCAAAATATGTTATAAATCTACACTGATATTTAGAGGGTTTTTTTTTAACCCTATTTTTCTCTTAAATTTTATTTAAAAAAATAGCCGAAAACTAATTTTAAGAGTTTTTGAAGAATGTTTTAAAAGCAGGTCATTGCTAGTAGGGTAGTTGTTATTTAGATCACTAAAATACCGTTATATCATTTTTCAACAGCATAATTCTCATTATTACAAACATAAACAAATCAGGAAAAACGCGTTGAGTGAAAATGTATACGAAACAAAATCCGATGAGTGAATTATTAAATATAATCAATAAACTAATTTGCAAAGAATCAAATTCATTTATAATTCCATTATTATGATGTCAACTGGCAACGCGATATTGGGTGACGTAGGCTAAAGTCCCTCCTGACGTAATATTGTCTCACCGCTGTCTTCACATTTACGAGCGAGAGTGCTGTTTTAGTAAAGTCCCAAACGACGTTCCATATGTAACCCGACTTTCGCGGGAAATCAAACTTTCCGATTTTGGCGCTGTTTATGCGCATATTTTCGATTGAACTTGAATTTCATGTTGGCGCCATTTTCACAAGCTATACTTCATTTTTCCACTATGAATTGATTCAATAAATTATTAGGTATTACTCTTTTATCCTGTGTATGTTCAATTTTTCCACAATATATAAGCGGAGGCTTCATCTTCACTAGAAAAGCCTTTACTGACTTTCTGAGCAACAGTTGGAAAAATGACAGTAGATGTTTAATCATTTTACGTTCATCTTTAAAATTGAATGAATACCTAATCTCAACAACCCTCCAAATCATGCTCGAGCTTACATTCTGAGTTCAGAAAAGTTGCCATAGGTAATTTTAGTGATGTTAAAAATAATTGTGGCAGGCGCAGAAATTCATCATATTGTTTATTGAGCTTCTAATGATCTTACAATAGGTAGATATAGGCATTGAAAGTGTAGGAGTGCTAATCCGCAAGCAAAGCACCGCACCTTCACTCCATGCTGTTGTAAAGATTGTATGTCTGCCATTATTGTAGTGAAACAAATAAAGAATCGGGATATACTTATGGGAATTCCTCCTTCAAGATATGATCAAAATAAGCAGATATTGATAGGTCAACAATGTATCGCTGAAGCAGAAGCGTCTAAATCCTCTTGAGGCAATGGACGGTGACAATCTCAACAAACTGGTGACGCTTCACAAATTTTGAATTTCCACATTCCCAGAGACACGCGCTGAAATCCTGTTTCTCACCCCTCTTTCCGACTGCTCTCCGAGTCCATGAGCAAGACGGGAAGAAAATAGGCAAGCGACCTACCACTGTTCGCCTACCTATGTGTGTTTTTCTTAAACTTGATTTTCAAAGGTGACTCATGTAAAGAGCAACTGAAAAACAAGATTTCAGAACCTGCCATTGCATTTCACTAACCTAAGACACCAACCCAACCTTACCATTGATATTCTTTCGCTTACACTGTATATTATTCTCCCACTGAGATTCGATATGAACTCAATTCAAAAATCCTTCTGAATTTAATAATACAGGTAGATTGGAATCTGGAGCTCTCAGTCTATCTGTAAAGTGCATTTACTAACATTCACTGCTGTCACAAGATATTTTTGCACAGGCAGAGCCACTTTCCACAGTTGATGCATCTCTAACGCCAAAGCTCAATTATGACAAGTGGTTCAACAACCAAAAATTGTTACACGCCTCAATAAAAACCTTATTCTTATCTCAAATTGAAAATCTTGGATCACAGAGCACTCACCGAAGAATCTCCTTCCTTCTGCATCAGTATGAGAAGAGTGACGATACTTTGGAGCAATAACTTTGAACTAGTTTCAATAAATGATGGCTTCAGAATTTGAGTCATCATTTACTAGAGATTGGATCAAAGAAATAAGTCAGCAGGTCACGGTTGTGGCTGGAGTCACACTTCCAGTAGGACAATCAGGAAATACGTACACGGATAACACACAAATTCAAGAGCTATGCAGCTCTGATTGGATCAGATTTTAGATTTAATCGGTAGATTGAAATGAAAAAATTCGGTGCACTACTTAAAGGGAAGCAGGGTGCCTTATCTTGAAATCCTAGGCAAATCGTGCGGATGCAGTAAAAAAGTTCTCTGCAGATGATGAACTGGTGGGTAAGGCTATTACTCAATTGTAGCCTGTAAAGCTCTTTGCTTGCTTTGCTTCTGTAGTCATAAAATGTTGATTAGAGTTGCAAGAATAATCTGAAAAAGCAGTAATAAGCCTGGATTCCATCTGACACGAAACACCTTCACTAGAAAATAACGTCCTACGTTTAGCTAAATAAGGATAAGTAAGCCACATATAACTGAAGGAATCACGTAAAAGTGCTTAAGCAACAATTATAGTAAAATTATGATTGTAAAAAATGTTGAATAATGGCAAAATTAAAGCTAAATCGTGGGATAAGCACCAGTTGTTTACGAACGGTATGATAATAAATCCGCCATATTGCCGATCGCGCACCTGAAAATCGCATTTGAAGTCGAATTTCAACTAATTTCAACCTCCGGTTCGTTTATGCGGAGTGCGAAAACCTAGTCTTTAGTGTAAAATAAGGTTTCAAACACAAATTTCGGAAACCTACATTTCGTTAGTTCCGTATCGTTTATGCCGTGATTTGAACCTTGGTTTCAAACTCAGGTTTCGATTGAAGTTAGGTTAAGAGGCTCGCATAAACATAGCTAATCTCTGCTAAACTCAAACGCCAGAGCCGAGCCAGGCCGAGCACTCCACGGCTCCCCGGTGCTCAATTCAATCGCAAGTTTTAACGTTTTTGTCCTATAGCCTAAACAGATTAAAAATTAGT
The DNA here is from genome assembly GCF_918797505.1 of Bemisia tabaci. Taxonomy (NCBI): domain Eukaryota; kingdom Metazoa; phylum Arthropoda; class Insecta; order Hemiptera; family Aleyrodidae; genus Bemisia; species Bemisia tabaci. The sequence goes on along the minus strand of NC_092793.1, from coordinate 89,870,765 downwards.
TTACTTCACAACTCAGGTACGTAACATGAAATTCACTTTCCATAACTGGAGATCTTGATGAGCCGCTTATAATTGAAACTCAGATTTGCGTTTTGACGGTGAAACTACCAAACCATGTATCTTAGCTTGGCTTGTAACGTTTCAGTCATCCTGTCTCAATTTTTTTCCAAAATAGAGAACTACTCATTATCATACACGTTTTCTAACTACCCCGTTTTCTCAATGCAAAGCAAATTCTGGGAAAACTGCCAAGAATAATGCTGGTTTGTTCTTCTTTGAGAAGCAATTTTAGAGCAGAGATTTTCGAACACCGCAAATGTAATATGTGGTCGAATAGTTTCACTGTCAATGGGTGTATAGGTAATGCTACTAGGCGGTTCCGAAGCTTTTTCTACAGAGATAGATGGGAATTGAGGGACTTGGAAGACAAGGTGGTGCAGTTTCAGAAATTTGAGATAAGAGTCCAGCCGCCTCAGCTGCATGCCTCATTTCAACAGGTGAGGTACAAGGAAATGAGTGGACCTCACTAAAAGCACAGCAGATAAAAACAGGAAGAAAAGATGAAGGGGCATCAGAAATCAGGACTGTTTTTTGTTTTTCAGTGTTGAAAAAGGAGGGACGGAAATAAAAATAAAATTGTGTGCTCAGAAGCAAGCCTGACCAAACTTGAGTTGTGCGTGTATTCTGGTAGTTGAAGGTAAGGTCTATTAGAATACTGAGTGTTTTTGTCTGGAAGTCATTTGACACGGAGAAAACAGTGAATGGCTTAGTGCATTTTCGTTTAGTGGTGCGGGATAAGTGCAACCTACCGTCACTTTAAGCTCAACTGCTGCCCTCAATTTGGCTCAACTAAGCTGAAAATTTCAGAAGACGTTCATGAAGGTGCAGGACAAACACTTGTAAATTTAGAAGGTATTTGGAGCACTCTTTAGGTCCGATTTAAATCCAGAACTTTAAACTAGTTTTTCGAAATAATTAAAGCTGCACCTAAGCGCCAAGTCTTCCAAGCCTCTCAGATGACAGAGAAAATGGAATGACCTGGCTGCAGCCTCAGATGGTTCGCGCTTGACAATCTGGGCAGCCTACTTTACCGGTATGCAGCATACAGACACTATTACCAAGTACCACGTCACACTCGGTATCAATTGTATGGAATTGAATCCAAACAATAACATGACCATACATTATTCACATTAACCACTGTGGATGTTAGGCAAAAGTAGTAAAAGTCTAAGTGTTTCATTCCACGGATCCTGTGTTTTTTCGTCCCCCTTCTTTTTTAAAAATATATAAATGGTTCATTGTTAGGTATGTTGAAGACTGCCATCACAATTCGATGAGGGATGTATGCAAATTTGTTAGATTCCCCAAGAATCAGTTGTAGAGGAATTTGTGGCTGGCTGAATTCAGGTGAAGCCTATTACCCTGGTATTCACACATGATTTTTTAGTATACAGTCTTTCAAGTGATGCATGGCTCATTTATTCCAGGCCAAAATTGCTAACTCTCAATTCCACTTAAATCAAGCTGAACCTGTAAGAGATAATCCAGCTGGAAGCAATTTTATTGATAGAAGTTTTGCGTTACTCATTCTGTCATCCTCAAAGTATACATCATGCAGCCAATCACAGGCCGGATTTTCAACTTGTCCATACCTGTGTTAATCTACCTTGTGTAGAGGTGGACTCTCAGGATAGGGTGGGATATCCCCTCCATCTTGGCCTCAACTTGAGAGCTTTTTTTGAGCTTGGGAGATGATTTTAGAGAGAACCAGTGGCACCATCGTGTTTCTCGCGAACTTTTACATAAGAATCAACAGTCGAATCACAAATCCCTCACACGTGCAACATCTCCATTGTCCAACCTTCTGCCAGGTACCCCAACTCTTTCTTTTTCTTCTTCAAGATCTGTTACTTGTTTAGTGAATGAAATAAGGACTTGTTGGTAAGTGCTGGTCTCGGCTCACAAGTCGCTTATTTCATCCTTGGAATAACAGTTCCGAGATTCTTTTGCATACCTACCTCTTGATCACATGGAGATTTCCAGTGAAATAATTAATGCTTTTGTTAGAGTATTATCAGGCCTTCAGACTTGATGTTCATTCATCAATTAAATTAAGCACACTGATGGCACTACACGGAAGGTACCAAATTTTCTTGCTCATTCCTATAAACAACTGTAGTCTTAGTAATCAAATTATAGTTAAAAAGCTGGGGTTACAGTTCCTTCCCTAAAAGTAAATGGTATAGGAAATTTACTGTCTACACACTGGTCAAAGTTTATCCGCATAAAAAACGAAGCTTTACTAGACAAAGCATTTCCCATGAAAAATATGTTTGCATATAGATGGTGAACTCAGAAAAAAACATTTATATACACTGCATTGTTACAATACTTTTGCTATGACATTCTTTATCCTTTGCCAAAAAGAAATATTCATTCACAACATTTCAAGAAGACAGTCACAGGGGCTTGAGAAAAATTCATGGAAAATGTCAAGCATAAATAATGATATGCTTTTTCAAATAAAATGTTGCAGCAAATTTCCAACAATCCTATTTGATTTACTTGTTTTTCCACCGTCTTCATTAAATTTTGAACTAAACTTGGGAGACACTGAGGACCTTTTTTAGAAATTGCTAAACATTTCAGCTGCTTAATTCAAATAAAAACACAGGATGAATTGTAAAATGAGAAAAATGTATTGGACGAAAAGAAAATTTATTTTTATTTATTTTATTTATTTTTTTACTCCTTCTGAGCAATGAAAGATATGCAGCACACATGAAGAGAGAGATTCAAAGATGAAGTGAAAGGAAATTCAGCACATTAAACGAGGAACTTTTTCTGACAGAATAATACTAGTTAAACACTAATAATGTTCTCTTAAACGTAGTAGTAGATACAAGTAATACATGTAATGTACATACATAAATGTACATACATTTATTTCAAAGCGGTGCTCTAGCATTTATGGCCAATAACACTTTTGAGATAAAAACCTTTGAGTATAAAGAAAGAGAGAAAGAATAAAAGAAAAGATAGAAGAGCAGGAACAGTATTGACCAGTTGACTCACCACTAAAATTTCAGAGCCACTATTAAGGGTGCAGAAAATGTGGAAAGGCCCCGATTTTGTGGGAAGATCAAAAAATGAAGGGTAGAAGGTAAAATTTTTTAGAGTTAAAAATGCTGCATGTCTTCGTATCAGTTCGCGTAGAGATAAACCATTCATGGAGAGGGAAGTGGAATTTACCGTTTCAAAACTGGGGAAAGACTTGAAGATTTTTCTACTAAAGGAGTATTGAATAATTCAAGTTTTTCAAGTGTTTTATGTTCCTTTTGATTTAAACTAGTGTCTCAACCTTGTTGAATTTTTCCTGAAGTCGTTAATAATTTAGTCACAAAGTTTTTCGTTCCATTGAAATTTGAAAATGTAGACCTTACGAATATCTTAAAATTTTCCGTTGTATTTAAATAACTATACTTCAAAAAGTAAGTACTGATGTATGTTTCTTTTTTCTATTTATGACATGTCTATCAAAAATCTGTGCTCGCTTTGTTTTTTTCCGGAAATGTACACCTTTGATGTATGCACAATGTCACTTTATAAACCTTTCCTCCTTTCCTTTGTTATTATGCTTTTAAATAAAACCTAATTGAGTTTGCTAATTTCCGATTGCCGGTTACAAAGCAAGTCAAGTGGCGGTAATGGATGGAAACAAATAATTGACTGAATAATTAGATTAAAGTATGCAACATTGCAATTTGCTCCTCCAACGTAGAGTACCTGAATAGTATGGCCACTGTGGTTTCCATCTCTGATTGGCTCAGCCATCTTAGGCTGATTAGAGCCTTCTAGGAGCCAAGATTGGCGGACGCTAGCTGTAAGTAAATGTAAATACAAAATGACTTAAAATGTAGTTTCATTTGCATATTGTAAAGAGAAATTTACTCAAATGCACTATTGCGATGTATTTACATAGTTTTATGGCTAATGTATAGCTATGTATGTGTGTATGGCTTGAATGTAGTAAGGTTGGCAGCAAGTTCGGTTGGTGAAAACCAGGTGATAACCGTCAACAGTTGGAAATAACCCCCCTCCCATTCTCCAAAACCAAAACAATGCACAGCCATTTTTGGGTCCTAAGCCCCTCCATGGGGCCCAGTCCAGTGACCATACTCTCCCTATTAAGGTACCCTAGGGCCTAGTGGCCATACTCTCCCTATTGAGGTACCTACTCTAGTGTAGGCATAATGCCCGTAAAAAATCTTTTGATGCAGGAGATATTCAGTAAACATGAGGGCCTGTTGGATCGGTAGATGTTCAGGAATTTCCACGAGGAAGTGTTGAATTCCTGAAAGTCCTAGCTTCCACCTGTGAGGCCAGTGGAGGATCCCTTGTCTCTGACAAATTTTTGCAAACATTGGCTGAAAAGAACTTTAGCTAGTGTAAAAATAAATTTACGAAATAAAAATCTCATAAAAAGAAAAAAAAAAAACTTCTACAGAGGTAGCTCAGCACGGAAACAAATAACCTTCCATAGTTGTCACGTAGCATTAGGGTGGCCCACAAAAAATGAATTTCGGAAATTTATAGCCGTAACCCCCCAAATCGGTTACAGCATGTTCAAAAACGCGAAAAATGAAATTGGGGGTCATGCCGCAATCACACGCCGAATTTAGCAGCTGAATGTGGAAAACAACAGTCATCGCTCAACGGCTGAAATTTAGCTAATTCGAGTTATTTTCATCCAGATGTGTATCAAATCTACTCGAATAGTTCAGACAAATCCAACATTAGTCCGATGGTTTCTGAGAATCGTTACTGAATTTTGCGCGTCACATTCAAGCCTCATTTAGCGTGTGATTGCGGCAACAATCGGACAAAATTAACCCGACGCGCAGTTGCCATTTATTCCCGCAAAAATAGCGAGTTTTTACTGTTTTTCAGTATTTTTTCGCTCTCGAAAAATGAAGTCGGAGGGGTCTGCAAATTAAACAGAGGGCAAAATTAGTTCATAAACTACACCCTAATGAAGTTTTGGACCCTCTCCATGCTTTTGACCCGACGCGCGGTTGCCATTTTCACGCATGAAAATAGCGATTTTTTTACTGTTTTCGATGATTTTTCCCTCTCGATATAACGGTACAGATGTCTAAATTGTAATCAGAGTGTGAAATTAGTAGCTCAGATACTCTCAATGTTTTTTGGACCCTTTTGATAATTTTGACGCGATGCGACGTTGCCATTTTTCTGAACAAAATCGTGAATATCGACTTATCTCAATATTATCTCTCTGAACCTAAAAAATACTCGGAAGCGAGGAGCCATCGAAAAAATGCGCTAAAACACGGTGATTATTCCATGAGTATCTTTTTTGAAAATTTGGACCCTGTAAAATTTTTTAGTCGGCGTGAAGTTACCACTTGGCAACGTCAATGTATCGTAATTTCATCCAACTTTAAATTTTGATTGATTGGCTCTGGAAACAACGTTCTAGACCTCTGAGAATTTGACACAGAGTGACTTTTCTTCTTCTTTGAAGGTCAAAGTAGTACAGAATCCCGTGTACACCCCGAAAAGATGATATGTTGCCAGATTTAGTAAAAGAGAAATACATATTCGTTTTTCTGCGTGGCAGCTGAGCAAATCGCACTAGAAAATAAAATTGGCAGTATTTTAAAGCTAAAAATAAAAACACAGTAGTTGTACTCAAGCACATATTAATATTCTATACTTTTTCAAGAATGTATACATTTTAAGTAAACACATATTTTACTTCCAAGTTTACATTTTTTTGGTTAAAGTTTTTTTCTTAGAATCTGGAAATTGTTTCCTATATGCGCTAACAGATCTTAAAATATACTGTCTTTGAGTTTCATCTTGAGTAAGTGTGCGTTTAGACTCTTGAATTAATTTAACGCCTCTTTCAGCACAATCGTTAACTACTGTAACTTTCGCGAGAATATTTTTGCTTGTCTGAAAATCTAGAGAATTCTCCCTAGCAGATGGATCGCTTGTTAAAAAAGAGTGTGGAAGTTTAAGTTGTATGAAGAAATTTTTGGTATCTTTACCAATAAATTTGGCAATTTCACAGCCTTTAATCTATTATATCCTTAAATTTTACCTGTTTTTGGCTATTTAAAAAAAACTCTCTTCGTTTAAGTTTGACACCATTTTACGTTTCGTTTCCAAAGGGATGTTTTCATCAAAAAATGAAAGCGCAACTGTTTCATTGGCTAAGTACCATAAATGGTTCTGAAAAGTTGCAACAGTAACTCTAGATATATCTGAATCTATTGCCTCGTAGTCGAGGAGTCGTTTGATGATATTTAAATCATGGTAAGGTGCCTGAATTGCAAATGGGCATGTGTACCATGCTTTTACGTATACTTTCACAATGAATAGACACAGATCCAAAATATTTCTCTTTTCCTTTTTTGTCATTTTAAACTGCATACGGAATAAATAAATTCTTAATGTATAAATTCCTTTAGCCATCCACCGGGCGTGGTGAATGGCACCTGGTTTCCCAAAACTAACATCAAGCTTGACTCTGAAGAATACATGGACTAAAATGAAAAACTCCTCATAGTCATCTCTTATCTGCTTACTTTTTAGAACATATTCGACAAAATTTAAAATATCAGCACGCTCAGTTTCTGATATCTTTGGAGCTTTAGGATCATCTACGAAAGGTTTAAATTTCGTTTTGTCCAAGTTTGGCCACATATTCTGAAATTCCTGAAAAAATTTTACATCAGGACTAGTAGAGGGGCCCATTTTCACTTCAAATGCGCTTTTCAGCACAAGCTCAAGCATGTGGTGCCTGCATGGAAAAAATAATAGTTCCCTTTCCAGCAAATGCTCTAAGAGCATGGCGGCGGCACCTTGAAACCTACCCGAGTTGGATTGGGCTCGGGACTTCAAAGGAAGAATTATCAGTGAATTTTTGCTGAGTAAGATGAAAACCAGGAGCCAGCTCTGAGGAACCGAGCTTCTGATAAGGGGTCCACGAGCATGAGCCCGGGGGCCAATCCCGGAATGTCGCAAGGCTTAATGTGGCTTCATTCTGGTCTCAAATATCTGGAACGTTGTTTTCTAGGTTTGATAAAACTTTAAGATACCTTGTGAACAATCTCGTGTCTTAGCGCATTTTTTCGATGGCTCCTGAGTTTTTTTTAGGTCTAGAGGGGTGCTATTGAAATAAGTCGATATTCACGATTTTGTTCAGAAAAATGGCAACGTCGCATCGTGTCAAATTTATCAGAAGGGTCCAAAAAACATTGAGAGCATCTAAGCTACTAATTTCACACTCTGATTACAATTTAGACATCTGTACCGTTAATTTATCGAGAGGGAAAAATCATCGAAAACAGGAAAAAATTCGCTATTTTCATGCGTGAAAATGGCAACTGCGCGTCGGGTTAATTTTGTCCGATTGACCCCTTTCATTTTCCGCGTTTTTGAACATGCTGTAACAGATTTAGGGGGTTACGGCTATAAATTTCCGAAATTCATTTTTTGTGGGCCACCCTAACGTAGCATTGTATGCATTTAAAATTTCATGAGTGCTCTTTTAATCATTAAACCCAATTTCCTTATCAAATACACTTTGTGTTGTCTGTAACAGTTGATGCAACTATACCATCTCTCATCATGAAAAGACCTGGTACAACAAAAGATGTCGGGATCCGAAGGAAAGAGTACAAAGAACGTAAGAAGAAAAGGTCAGAAAAAATAGTTGGAAAAATACTGAATTCGATGGCAGCAGATGAAAGTTCAGAATCCCAAACTAAAAGCGGTCCAACAATTAGATCAAACAGCTGTGATTCACAAATTCCGCGGATGAGTAGGACGTTGAGCATTGCTGTTCCAGCCTCTATTCTTGATAATGCCCAATCTGCTGAACTCAGGACTTATCTGGGAGGACAGATCGCCAGAGCTGCTTGCATATTTAAAGTTGATGAGGTGACTAAATCATACATGCATGATACATGAGTACTATGTGGCATGTTCTGTAATGAATATTCTGAAGGACCAAAGAGCATGATGCAAAAACAACATTTTTCGCCCCCATCTACATGCCTTTCAAACTTCTTCATTTGATAACCCAAAATTGCCGATTTTTAAAAAACTTAGCCAAAATAGTGTACAGCGACGGTGTAAGTTGGCAATTACATAACTCGGTTTGCGACGTTGCAGACCTCCTGTCATACTTTATTTTTTAAACGGAAAACTACTGAACGGCAATTCTTTAAAACTGCCGTGATTTTATTCTCTGTGCGAAGAAAATTCTGCATAAACTTCAAGGAATGATTTCAATTTGTTCTCCTCTAAAAAAATAACATAGAGGCGGAGATTTTCAGACACTGCAAACGAGATATGTGATTGCGGACTTGCGCCGTCGATAGGTATAATACTTATCAAGATATATGAAAAATACCTATTCAAATACCTATCAAATAGGGGATTGAATAACTGACAATTGGCGTATAATATCACATTAAAATATCCTGTAAAGTGTCCTTTTTCTAGGTATTAAATGCCATATCGATGGCAAAAGTCCGCAATCACGTTTCTCGTTTGAGGTGTCTCAAAATCTTCGCCTCTATGTTATTTTCTAAAGGAGAACAAATTGACATCATTCCTTGAAGTTTTGGCAGAATTTTCTTCGCACAGAGAAGAAAAATCACGGCAGTTTTAAAGAATCGCCTTTGAGTAGTCTTCCGTTTAAAAAATTAAGTATGGCAGGAAGTCTGCAAAGTCGCAAACGGAGTTATGTGATTGCCGACTTACACCATCGAAATCTCACAACATAGACGATCAAATTCCAGAACCAATTCCGATCAAAGTAGCATCAAAGTGTTGGGAGTCATCAGTCTTAAACTCATTAATTTGCTTCATTTTAAAATGAAAACTTGGCAGAAATGTTTCCTGTGGCAGGAAATGATGAATGGTGGCACTCCATTCTGATCTTACTTTGAACAAGCGGCCCGTCAAAATTTGATGGTAGATGGTGACCATCAGTCATCAGCATGTCTACTTTGATCGGAATTGGTTCGGAATTTGATCGTCTATCCAGGGCTTTAGACTTCGTTCAGAAAAATGTTTCTTTCCGTGAGAGGCGAAAAATTCCCGCTTGAAGGGGAAGCGCAGAAAGGATGCAGAGAGTGCAGCGGAGTGAGATGCCGTGCAGCCACTCGCAAATACCCTTTCCCTTGGCGACGGAGCGGCGCGTTCAGACATACGGCGATCGTGTCGCTCGAAGAGAGCAACAGGTTCATTATTTTGAGTTTTCTCAAGGCGAGCAGTCCGACACTTTGACTAGGTATTAATTGACTCGAGGGGCTTGGGGGGCAAATATGACAATCGCAGTTTTTGCTGTTTCAAGAAGTTTAGAGTTTCATAATCACGTTGAGCCTTTTGCCAGAAAGGGAGTTCAAACTCATGTTTTGATGCTGAAAACTTGAATTTTAATGGTGAATTGTTCTTAGAATATATCGTAAGACCCGTTTTAGTATAAAACATTAGGTAATACCTCAGTTTTTTCAAAAGCCGCATGAATCTCACTTTTCCTCCAAACCCCTCAATTCAAATTGTGTAGTGGTATAAACAGTTTTTTTGAAGCTTCAATGAGTAAACTGATCTATTATGAACTGGACCCATCATGACTTTTCAGATCATAGTCTTCAATGATGTGGAGGATTCAAAAGGAGAATCCAATTATGATATCCAACAAAGTTGCTACCAGTTAGCCAGGATTTTGCAGTATCTGGAGTGCCCCCAGTACCTAAGGAAAACTCTTTTTCCGATCCACCAAAGCTTGCAGTATGCCGGTCTTCTGAATCCTCTTGATGCTCCTCACCATTTAAGAGCCAATGATGAATCCCTATTCAGGTAATTGAACCGGAGTTGTTCAGTATTGCACCGTACATCTCTTGAGTTACTTCGTAACCGCGCGAGTGGAGCACTCGTTCTTTCCTTCGATAGTTTCGGTAGTGGGTGCGATATTAGTAGCCACCGGTTTCTTACTGTTCCCTTGCCACTCGTTACCTGTTTGCCCTGGACTGTACTACGTTGTACCTACTTTCGCTGATTTTATGTGAACTTCTGAGTCGGTTATGCTCGCTGAAGTAGGTAACCAGTTGGCGCGTAGTTCTCCGTAACGTGAGGTTAGCCTCCTCTCTAAAATGAAGGGAAAGAACAGTCCGACTCGTAGTTCGCGCACCTGAGCTCTTTCAATGTGCTAGTAAAGTCCTTTTCCCATGTCGCAAAATGAGTGCTGAAAAGAGGTCCATTGATGCACTGTTGAGTGTTGTTACTGAAAATGGAGTAGTTGCACGGACGCTCTTTAATTCAATTTCTTAAAGTTTGAGGTTTACAGAGTATTGAGGTATTTTTTAAAAGAAATTCTGGTCACCGGAACTTAGAGAAAAAGCTCCTCAAAGTCAGAAGCCATTTGAAACGGGTCTTTTCCCGCGCTTCGGAACCAGGACTTTGTGGCGTCACATGGTATACACCCAAGTTCGCCCTGTGTTAAATACGTTTAAATGCGGTCTCTTTAAAAAATCGTGAAAACCCGATTTTTTTTGTTTAGACTTGACTTCTTTGCGTCGATGAAAATTTCAGGATTTGATTAATAATTTCAAAACAATTTTGAAAGCTCTCCATCAGGATTTCCTAGTGAAAAAGGGAGTTGAAATAGAGCTTTTCGTGTATCTTCTGCCGCCGCCGGGAGCCGTGCAGTCCGTCGGATTCGGGTGCGCCCGGACCATTGACTTATAACACAATCTAAACCGCGCACTAGGCCCAACTTTAGGCGGGGGAGGTAAGACAGCTAGCGGGGTAAATCAGGGTAAAGACGCGCCTTCAGCTTAGTTGATACAGCCGGATGTACGAAGCGTACTAGGCAACGGCTCAGGCAAGACTGGCATTTCCTAATGCGCGGTCTAGATTGTATTATACGTCAATGGCCCGAATTGCTTTGGCAGTGTTCGTGCGTCGTACCCAATCAGAGCTCGAGTTGGGCTCACTTGGCACCGGTAACGCCGATGACCAAAAATCACAACAACACCTCAACAAAGACTTATTCTTATCACTTTTCTAATCTCAACTAGTGCTGTGTTTGAGCTCATGATCAAGATACGGTTTTGGACACCTTTCGGCATGATTTCCGACAGTATTTTTCGAGGGAAAATGATAGTCTAGACACTTAAAACAGCATAACATATCACGCTTCGGCTCGGTAAACACACGGCCGAGATAGGGGTGATGGCGGTGGGCGGGGCCTTGTATACCAACTAAAGTCAAAGTGAATGGAAATCGTGTATTTTTCACCGCGATTTCACGACTACTATCGAGTTTTTACGGACCTTTCGAGTCAATCTCGGAACTTGCAAATGCGAAAAACGGTTTTTTCGCGAAAAGTTCTGGTAGCAACAGTCATCAGATGTAAAATCCCAGCCGCATGCAACAGGCCTAAATCCACGATTAGCCTGAGCTTAAGTTTTGCGTCAGTTTGGCATTTGCTCAACAATCGAATTTCTTAAATTTGATCGTTTTCAACTGACATCTGTATAATAATAGATAAAGGGTGAGAAGACGAATGGAATTCATCTAATTCGGAACGTTGATTGATGGTCAGAATTTGGCAGCCTGCTAAATCCTGACTCTCACGAAGCAACAAACTCATCAAACTGACGCCAAACTTAAGCTCAGGCTGATCGTGGATTTAGGCCGAACTACCCCATTGCTCATATAGATGATACTGAAAATTGTGTGGGCCGCGCAATACTCAGTAACAACTAGGGTAACCTCGAACTCCAGTGCTTATTGCTTTGCTTATCGCTCCTAGAGCTCAAGGAGCGATCAGGCAATAAGCACTGGAGCTCGAGGTTACCCTAGTAACAACACTCAACAACTTGCATCGGTGGATCCCTTTTTCAGCTCCCATTTTGCTACGTCGGAAAACGGCTTAAGAAGAAGTCCGACTTTACTATCTCGTAGCTTGAGGACTTTTTTTCCTGTGATGTTCTATTGTAGCTGTTTCGTTTACATCTGTTTTTTTTCCCCATGGTGTTACCCTAATGGTCGCGGCTCACAGCAGAGCCTGCAGGAGTGCGTCAGGGTAGTTTCTTTACTCCGCAGCAGCCAGCAAGGCCTTTTCATTCTTGAGAAATCAGCGTTAGCTTTATTTTCTATGATACATCTAAATGGATCAAATTCGTTCTTAATAGCTGCTACTCGCTGATTTTACCGGAGTAAACGCACTCTCAACCCTCTGAAAAAATGGAACTTTGAAAATTTTTTTTTTTTTAGGGGGGGGGAGGGGCAGGCTGAAGACTCATTGCAGGAGCAAAAGGATTTAGGAGGTTCATTGCTATCTTGATAATTTGACAACTTCCTACGTATAGCGCACCTTGCTTCTCCAAAGTTATTCCCAAGTAATTTGGCTCTCTGAAGAGCAGTAGATCACAATTTTATTTCCGCTCAGAACTCACGGGATCATTATAGATTCTTATAAAGTACATCATTTGGACCGAGTTCATCAGAAAGGAATCAATCCACATTTTTGAAAAATTGAGTTAAGGATGTTTTTGAGTTCCTCTAGTTATATATTTTCTTCTGCCAAAAATTCAAAGTTGAAAAAAAAAAATATTAGTTTGTGAAACAAGGCGTCGAAGTTTACTTTCTACACGGAGTCTTATGGAGGATTAAAACTTCAAACCTCTTTTTCTCAATTTCATCTTGATGTGGGTTGGTTCCTTTCTGATAAACTCGGTCCATTTTGAAGTCTTCATTTTTTTACTCTTACAAACTAGAAGTAGCCTGTTAAGTACCTAAGGTAAGAGGTTTTTTTAATCTAATTTCAAAAATGAACATTGAATTTTTAGAATCAGCTAGGAACCTGAATTAACTTGTATTAAATTGCTAAAATTAGTCAATCAACTTTATTTTCTTGATGATCATTATTCTCTATTCTGTGCTGCAGGGAAGGCATTGTATCGAAGTGTCCCCCAAAACCCAATGTTGGATCCTATGTTTCGGTTGGCTTACCAAAAGATGTACTAGTCGATAAAATTCTTGAGCCAAGCCTCAGAGTGACAGTCAGATTGGAACCAAATGATAGAGGTGCAAAACTCCAAGGTAAAATAGTGTCCCCCACTACTCCCAAAGAGGAGGCAGGTTTGTATTGGGGTTACACTGTCAGGGTAGCCTCTTGCCTTCAAGAAGTATTTTCTAACTGTCCATATGAAGGAGCTTATGATCTAACAATCGGAACTAGCGACAAAGGTGATAGTTTATACGATTTGAACAAAGAACATTTTCACCAGTTCAGTCATACTTTAGTGGTATTTGGAGGTCTATTAGGATTAGAAGCAGCATTGAAAGCTGATCATAATATTCCCGTTTCAAATATTCGCCAACTCTTCGATCACTATTTAAACACCTGCCCCAACCAAGGATCTAGAACAATTCGAACAGAAGAGGCTATCTTAATTACTTTAACAGCCTTAACAAGATACTTATCTGTGTAAGGTTAAGCACCTATTTCATTGCATTCTTTTTTAACTGTTTCAAGATTGGTTTCTCTTGTTTAGGAACCAGTCCAAGTCCCTAACTTAGTGACTTGAAACAAAAGTGAAAAGAACAAACCAATCGAGTAACCCATCCAATAGATGGTCAAATGATGTTCAATGAAAATATCAAATTATAAGTTACATGAATATATTGGGTGATGCAAAAGTGTAAAAATCGTATAATTTCAAAAACAAGGATGTTAGGAGTCCACTCTGGAAATCTGTCAGCATTTATACGTCATACTACAAACTAGTCCATGTTACAATCGATTAACAAAGTGAGGTGTTTTCAACACGCACTCAGCAATGGGAAAACTCTAGTAAGGTAAACTTTGACACAGTTTACTGCAGACAAATAGGTCAGGTGTGTTGTTTGGTGGGTATTCAGGGTGTTGTCGACGTAAGGGGGGGGGGGGGGGCATGGTTCCAGTTTTTACGAATAGGCCCTCAAAATCCTCCTGCTTGAAGTTGTGCTCAATTTTAATCTCCACTGTGTTTAGTTCATTATGTGGCCCTAAAATATGTCAGAACACTTATACAGCTGTATGCGCAGGTGAATTTAACTCTTCTCTGTGACATTGTTAGATTGATCCATGGTTGGCGCCTTCTTTTTGATTCAGGATTGTTATTGTACTCTCTTTTTTTTTTTAACGAACCTCAACTTTCTTGCATAACATCAATCTATCAGGCAAACTCATTTAAACCACAGCGAGCCTTGACCTGTTCAAGCAGCATTTTTCCTTGGGAGAAATTCGCCAATAAATGCTAAATTCTCATTGAAAACTTTGCAAGTAGAAACCTCCAAGGTGACCGAAGGGAAGGGTTTTTCAATTTTGAATTATTTGGATTAGTGATGGATTTTACACTAAAATGCAGATTCTCCTCCTCTGCAAAGAGAAAAAATTTGGAAATTGAAAAATCGCAACCAAATGATATATCTAAGGCAGACGCAGGCCCCCTTGACTGGGAATGTGTTCTGTTCGGGAGAAGAAGATAAAGTGAAAAAAAAAATGTTATGCAATAGCAAGCACTGCATTGCAACAAGGGAAGCAGTGAAGCCACATTACTTAATTCAGTTATTTTGATGTCATTCAGAACCATATTGCCAGTAAGAATTTATTATTTTCATTCTTTAGTCTAAGTAACTACAGCATCAAAATCATGAGCACTTTAAACCTGTCAAAGAGCCAATGTCAGAAAGGATGAGAATGTATTACTTTATTTAAGACTATAGTGCACATCATCTCTAAAGTTTGCTTTCTTTCCCAAAATTTTATCTTGCGCTTTTCTACATCTAGGTAATTAGAATGATTTTCCACTAAAAATCATTGAACCACTCATTTTATGTGACTGTGCCGAGGCGACTATATTTACTCCTAAATGAAATGAGAGGAACACGGGGTACAGGCTGTAAATAAAAGTAATTTGGACGGGGCGTATCGGGGTTCACATTCCCTTTTTCAACCAACCAAGGCAAGTCTTGCCTTGCTGTTAAGCGGCGGCTCATTTACGTGTAAATTTTAACTTGCGTTTTTTGTTTTTTTTCGGCGGTTGAAAAAGGGAATGTGAACCCCGAAACGTTCCGTCCAAATTACTTTTATTTACAGCCTGTACCCCGTGTTCCTCTCATTTCATTAACATATTTTGGGCTGATTAAATTGATACCTTTATTTACTCCTAAATGAATCAAGACCCATCAAAGGCCTCTTAGCAAGATCCAAAATCCAGACTTTCTTTTCTCATGATTGAGAAACATTATTCGTGAAAAGTGAGGTCATCTAGTTTCTTGAATGCGAATATTCTCCTCTGGTTTCTAGTAGTAGACTGTGGGCCAACAATGGTTCTCCCCCTCCCTTTAAAGAACGGTATTGTCAACAACCTTTGGCGTTAGCCAACAAGGTAATTAGTTTTGATCTGTGGGTCATGTATTGCATTTGCGGTGAGCAAAGTATGGATACTTTTTGCCCATGCATGAAGTACCTACCTCATTTGTGGTTAATATTCAGTATTCATTATCCATCATCAGTAACTCCTTCAATATCCAGTTGAATGCCGGAAGTATGAAGAAAATTTGTTTTATCACAATTATTAACTCTCAAAATTTAGAATTTATATGAACTAACTGTGCCGAGGTTAGCAGTTGGTGCAATTACTATTTCACAAACTTTGGCTACTTACCTGCGAAGATTTTCGTT
Organism: Bemisia tabaci; assembly: GCF_918797505.1. Classification (NCBI taxonomy): domain Eukaryota; kingdom Metazoa; phylum Arthropoda; class Insecta; order Hemiptera; family Aleyrodidae; genus Bemisia; species Bemisia tabaci. The sequence goes on along the minus strand of NC_092793.1, from coordinate 89,854,984 downwards.
GTGTGGGATGAGGAGCTGTGACTAAATGTAATTCTTAAACTCAAAGAAACTGAACTGAAGCAAAACAATCGTGCACCACCTAGATTTTTAAGGGGAATAATATTATGAAGAAGTGAAAGAATACCTTCGCCGACTCATAGGGAAAAACTTTTTTTATTAGTCTGATGCTTTTCTTTTTGGGGGGGAGGGGGAGAGGGTGGTTTCCTGATTTTATTTGGTCATTTGTCAAATGAGAGGGGAAAATATCTCATTTACATTCAATTTTCATGTGGCACAGTTTTTGATAAGGCCGCTTTCACACCATTTAATTTGTCGTCCGGCAGCCCGAATCGGTGAGCAGGTAGAAAACTGGGTGGAAGAAATCCGAATGACTAGCAGCCTTTTCACACTTATTTGGCACTCGATCCGATTTCCACACATTCCGTAGAATATATGATTTTTGCCTTATCCTGGCTGTGCTAACAACAAATACACAGTCAGAATCATTTTAACAATGGGTCGACCTGCAGCTCCTGCAAAATGGTGTTCGCACAGGAAGGGAAAGTCGGAAATATTTTCCTTCCGATTTTTCAGATAATCGTGTCTGCCATTCAATCTTAAATACTTAACAATTTCAAGAAACAAATGCATATAACTTTTATCCAAAATAAATGTTTTATAGGAGAGATTTTGGCAATTTTCGAATTTTCATACGGCGGTTTTCCCTAATACGGCAGAGTACAGCTTAGCTGTGCATGGATGAGAGGAGTAGATTATACAGTCTGAATTGAGCCTGAAATAGCATAGGTACACGAACGTACCGCAGCGCTCGCCAAATTGCACTTATTGCTCTATTCCGTAAAGCTCCATATTCGGGAGGACATTATTTTGTCTAGAGTACCTCTAAAGGGAGAGCATCGATATGTCGGGAATCTTCAGGTTAGATGATTGAGCTTTTAGGACCCAAAATGGTAGCCCACCTTGGAATTCTAATCATCCAGAGTGATTCATGTAAAGCACGTATTTGACTTAGTTTTTGCATAAAGTTACTCATTTTTTCGGAAGGACGCTCATTTATGACCATTTTTAACCATATTGGTTTGGGATTGGAATCTGAAGGTTGACAGCGACATGTTTTGTCTTACAAGGTTGTCTGCCCTTTTGGACCCTTAGAGTTCCATATTTCGACCTGTCCGTACTCTTCCAGTATAGGTATTCTAATATTTTATGTAAATTATTAGCGATTTACATAAAATATTAGAATACCTATACCAGGAGGAGATTCCATTGGCCGCAATGTTCTTTCAACCTATCAGGCAACCGATTCGGGTGAAGGAGTGAGCCACTGACACACGGCATGCCGGCGTACGAAAAATTGGAGTAGGAAAGTGTGGAAGGCTTCATTCGCGCCAATGCGCCGCGGCCTGAGTCACGATTTGCTACCTGCTCACCAATCCGGGCTGTCGGACTACATACCGAAAAGTGTGAAAGCGGCCTAAGGGAAGCTCTCTCAAGTTGCTTTTTGAATTGCCATCAGAGGAAGCTTTCTCTAAAGAAATTTTCTGTGGATGGGATTCAATTGAAGATTCTAGCAATGATCACAGCTCTCCAAAATTGAATTGCAGCAATGATCATATCTCAACAAAATTGGTTTTGCTGACAAATATTGGGATCATGTTGAATGTATTCGTACGTTGAAATTTAATTATGCCGTGTTCAAATACATGACTACAATGTTTACTTGTTTTTGTTTTTAATCTCATTTTTTCTCCTTTTTTGATTTCGATTTCAAAGGAGGGACCAACCTTTTTGAAGAGCTCACTCACACCTTTGTCACGAGTAAATTATCGCAGTAATGAACATTAAGATTGCATTTACAAGAACGGAGCCAGCTCGATTTCAGTGTTTTTAAAATCGTTCAACATCCTTTTCGCTCTAAAAAGTACTAAATGTATGCACAGTAATACATTTCATTTAATCGTTTTCCTTTATAAGCCAAAATTTGGTGGTAGAAAAAAAAATTATTCTCGATTTCAGGCATTTCATGAAGATGAAGATGCAAAATTTCTCTACCACTTTAATGGAGCTGGTTCTCACTTGTTTGTGTCCCTGCAGTTTGTACGAGGGTATCCTAAAAAGTAAGTTTCCCTATTTTATCTCTCCAAAACTATTACAGCTGGAGCAAAACTGACCATACTTTCAGCATTAAAAGAAGCTAAAGTTTTTGTAATTTTGCCCAAGGGTTGTCGAGATATTCAACTTTTCCTGCACCCACCTCCTTTGCCGCGGGTCCGATTTCGACGCATAGTTTCCGTTGTTCCGTTGCCATCCGTTGTCGTGTTGAGTTGTCATTCGTTGTTCTTGCAGCTAAAGAAGTCTTATTACTGCTTAAATTAAAGGAATTAAATTAAAAAAATCACCCTCACTTCCCTATGTAGTGTCCTCCGTTGTCCAAACCCTTAGTGTCATCAGTGGCAGTAAGCAGTCGACCTGAACGCTGTTCATCATGCACATTTGCACGCCCGTTCACTAAAGAATCTCGCCATTGATGCAAAATTTGCACACTCATACACTGAACACCTAACGCTGACACTAATTCCTCGTGAATGCTGGATCCACTGAAACCTTTTGCTGTAAAAAAACGAATAATTGTGTGCAATTCACAATCTGAAACATCAGCCAATGGTAGCTGCATGATGAAAAGTCGTATGCTAACACTGCACCTCGATTACAAATAAGATGAGAATCATCGTAGTTATCATCGTGCTTTAGGTGAGGCCAGTATTAATACTTTGGATGTGGCATGAGGCCACTGAGGAAGGAAAGGAAGAAGACCGACTTTTGTGTTAGGACGCCATGACAGAAGTATATTGAAGAGGGCCGCTTCCACAGGAGCCTGGGCGGCCAGGCTCACATAGTTGCCATATCGACAATCAGGAGAAAATGGATGTCTTTTTCGGTGATGGATGATACAGATGCGTGCGATCCTTGCCGATACGGAGAGCAACGAAAACTTAACTTTGACGCGCTCTTTCGGCGGTAACCAGAAATCGGACCCGCGGCGAAAGGAGGTGGGTGCAGGAAAAGTTGAATATCTCGACAACCCTTGGCCCAAAATACAAAAATTTTAGCTTCTTTCAACGCTGAAAGTATGGCCAAGAAAACTATATTTGTAGATTTGCTCCACCTGTAATAGTTTCGGAGAAAGAACATAGGGAAACGTACTTTTTGGTTCAATACAAATCACCAGCGCAGCTCATGATGAGTAGAACATTAAGAACAAAGCTGCCAACGAGTATAACAAACCTGAAACCCCATGATAAAATTATTCAAGCTCAGAATATAACTAAGCAATATTATAACAAAAGTGCTAAATCTAAACCCAACTTTGAGGAAAATGAAAAAGTCTGGTTGCCAGACAATAAATGTTTGTATCCAGCACTGATATTGAAGAAAATTGAAAATGCACCCAGCAGCCCGAATGTTGAAATTTTTTGTTTGTCAGAAAGACATAGATGACATAGGTTAAAGGGCGGACATACGGCTGTGACAAAAGCTTCCACATGGTCTGGTCAGGGCTTTGTGCGGTGTGCTTGCAAAAAAATCTTGCGTTTTAAACAGGTGCTCATATAAGAAGAAACAGCTGCTTTGCAATTCTGAATGTCACAATAGCATGCTGTGTTGAAATAAGTTACTAGACTTAAGTACCCTTAGAAATATCTTGTAAATCTTCTTCCTGGTAGGAATTTCTGTTTCGAACTTACTTCGAGTTTTCCCTAGTTAATTCTACTTCTAGCTAACTTTGATAAATTAACCGTAGAATTAATTTTCCCTAGGTAGTTCTAGTTTTTACTATTTAAAACTAGTCTTCACTAAAATGCATACAGTTAAACTAGTTCCAACGATGAAGGTCCCAGTTAGTTCTAGAATTCACTGATTTTGGGTTTTTCCTGTTACATTTCAGAGTAATTATCATTACCTATCACCTTTCTAAACTATAAAACACAATAGGCAGGTTGCCAATTGGGAAAATTGGTCGTTGGCTCCCTTAGAAAGTCCTCCTAAATTTGAATACAGTCAACAAAAACCCCTATTGTTCAAAATATTACGCCTCAATTAAAAAATCCCTAAATACATCAGTCCAGAAGTCAACATGGGGGAGGGGGTGGTCCAGACTATTGGCTCACCCCGTACAATTGAAGCACTGGGTGCGGGGAGGGTAGAGTACCTGTATAGGGAGAGTACCGACGGATCGGTTCATGGAGGGCTTAGGGCCCAAAAGTGCAGCCACCCTTCTAACCAACTTCTAACACACAAAATTTCACTGCCAGTCAGCAGATTCCAATTCTAACCAAGATGGCCAAGAATGTACAGAAATGAGCGTTCTTCCGCGAAATTGAGTAAATTTATGCAAAAACTGAGTCAAACACGTGCTTAATAAAGGACGGTTCGTAACAATAGTATCGGTAAATCTCTCTGGCTAATTGAAATTCATAGGTTGGCTACCCTTTTGGGCCCTAACTTTATTCGCGGAGGCATCGGTGAAGGTCTGATGGACTTTCGAAGTTTCAGATCTGTCGGTACTCTCCCTATACAGGTACTCTAGGGGAGGGCATTTCTTGATTGCAGTGTTTCAAAATCTCTGTTCACGTTTCATCCATCATGATTAAAGCAAATGTATGTAATTCGTTGAAACTTTCACCGAATATTTTCTATGATTTTACAATGCTGAAAACGAAAAATTTCAGAAAATTCACCCTAAAAACATAAATTAGAAGTGGAGATTCTGAAATACAAAGAAATGCCCTTTTGACACTCAACGCATAGTGGGAAAAAAAGACCATGGGGTGATCAAAAATCTGATTAGTTGTTGGATTTACACACTTATGTCCCGTAATTTGCCTCAAAATAGCATATTTATTTAATTATGGTCCACCCAGTGAGTTATATCGAATTTTCGACCTAACATTCAAGTTCTACGAGTAAAATTACATAGAAATTGATAGCGCTCTTGCCACATTAAAATTCTGGAGCAAGAGGCAGAGCTTGGATTGTAAGAATTCGCCATTTTGAGGCAAAAAATGGGAGCCAAAAATCCTGATCTTCCATGTACGAGTTGAGCGTATCTGGTTCAGTCAATCTGTGCCAAAAACGGGATCTCTTCTGCGAAAGTCTGGAGTGGGCTCTAGGAGAGCTAATTGGAAAATTGTCAATACTTTTTTAATACTCATTTTTTTGTTTCAAAACAAGATTCTTAAAAGGAGTATCATTTTTTTCAGGTGGGTCACCCAAAACTGAGGGTTTTTTAGTGGGTGGAAATCCTTCACACCCATATTGGGCTTCTAAAGCTACCTAAGATGGAGTCTTCAGAAGATTTCCCCCGCCTGAAAAAAAAAGACTTTTTGCTTTCAAAAAATCACGCGATTCGGTTACTCTCACATGGCTGCCAAGGGTGGGGGGGGGGGGTTTAAAGGTGGCGGGGAGGGGAGGTTATGGTAGGGGAGGAGGAGGGAAGGACATAATGGGGTTAAGGAGAGTAACAGGAGTTGGAAAAGCAAGTAGCCTATGATGGGTTTGCATACATTTCTGACGCCTGTAATTAAGGTGATTTCATCGAAAAATGTGCACTTTGAATGACCGTCCGGTCGCGGGGTAGGGAGTATGTCATGGAGGAGGGTCATTGGCACCAAGGGGGACCTGTGAAAACCATTTGCCGAAATTTCTTCTCACTTCCAATGGCGTTACAGCGTTTTTACGCAGGAAATTTTACGAGAAATTGATAAACCCCTAAAGCGATTGTCCATAACTTTTGCCCTAATTGCTCGATTTCAAAACTCTTACAGCCGTGCAATAGGAAATTTTGCGCACTTTTAAAAAGAAGTAACTAAATTTTGGTCGAAAACCCCAAAGTAAGCGAGATTTCTTGGGGGGGGGGGGGGGGGACGTGATTTTCCGCCATTTCTTCAGATGGCGGCCATTTCCAGGAGAAATTTTTGTTGGCAAACATCAGATTCGAATTCAGTGACCAAAATTACACAAGAATCCGTCTCACTATTTTCTCCCCAGATTTTCCCAAAATGAAATCACAGGTTGACTGGATTAATCCTCAAGAAGATCTGTGCAAAATTCAAGCAAAAATATGCATTTCCCTCAGAGTTGTAGATTTTTAATCGCCCCATGGTCTGTTTTTTCCCTCTGTGCAACGCCTCAATCATCTTTTATTAGCAGCTTGGCTATCTGAAAAACCCAATCAATTGGGTACATTGCAGTGCAAGGGTATTAATAAATTGTTTACGTTAAGGCGAAAGGATGAACAAGAGCGACTAATTTTATGAAAAATAAAGATAATTTCATTTCTGTTAGCAAGAACAAGAGTAACCAAAAGATTATAACAAACAAAATTTAGAACTGTTAGAGCTATCCTTATTGCACCTTTTAGGCTGATGGGACACCAATTAATTTAACTGCGTGCGAACATTAAGATACAAAAAATTAGAGGAAACATTAAGCAGCAACAACAACAACAGCTTAAAAGATAGAATTAATTAGCGGCTGCAGAAATTTGGGGACAGTTTGGAATGACGCAGCCCAAAGTAGTAGCACAACTCCTCTCCAGACCTCGTGTGCGAGCCTCGTAGTGAGCGAACAAAAGAGGCTTCTTACAAAATGTACATTCCTGAAAACAGACGTATATGTTAGAAAAAAAACAAGCACTCAAAAAGTCAATCATGTTCTGCATGAGTGTGAAAGCATGAAAAAGAGGGTTATTCATGTGGGCAAAAAATGCACCCAGCCCGGAGTGTACGAAAATTTGTGGGCTCATTGTACTAGTCAAGAGAGGGATCTCTAGTTCGGTTTTTGCAGGAGCCCCACGGAAACAGCGTTGCCATTTTTTAAAGTCGTAACCTTTATACATCCATAATTTTCGCAAAAATGCAGTTACAGAGCTTAAAACAGGCTTACTTTTACTGTGCGGTAAAAACGCAGTAAATTACACTCTATCGACCTATGCAGAAGAAATCATGATTTGAGCCCATTGTTACGGTGGGTATAAGAATCATGGACACAAGTCCATCGAAAAATGAAAACACAATTCAATCAACATAGATTCGATCGACATCGGTTAGTTCAAAAATTTCTGTTCAGGCAGTTGCGACGCGACGCGGCAACGTGCAAATCAGCCGGCGATACCGCCGGCTAGCGCTCTCCTTCCCCCGCGCTGGAGCAGCCGAAACTCCGGGTACCGCGCCACGAACTGGCGCGGATGGCGCGCAGAACTCGCGGTTCTTCCTGGTTATTCCCGGTCCCGGTTTCTCCGAGGAAAACTCAAGGAAGCTTTATTTTCTTTTTCTCATCCTAAGAAGGGTATACAACTGTTTCAATTATTTTGCCCAGTTTTTTATCATGTATTTTCTAGAAGTCCTTTTTTTTTGTTTATTGACTCGTCTCGCGTTCATTGAGCTAAAATAGCTCCAATTGGGGTCCCGTGTATGGCCGTACCCAATTCGCTACTCTCTCACCTCAGCCACTCCTACTGGTGTCTAGTAGCAGCGTTTCTCTCTTTCTCTTCTACTGGCTTCCAGTAGCAGTCTATCATTTTCTCTCCTACTGGCTCCCAGAAGCGATTTGTCTCTCTCTCCTACTGGCATCCAGTAGCGTTCTGTCTCTCTCTCTCCTACTGGCTTCCAGTAGCGTTCTATCTCTCTCTTTCTCCTACTGGTTCCCAGTAGCGATTTTTCCCACTGGATCCCAGTGACGAAGGGGTGTAGTAATCAGGTTATTAGTTTTTTCTAGTTTCAAATAGTCGCGCTTATAAATCTCTGTTTCTTCACTAGTTTAAAGGCTCTTCTAGCTACCAGTCCACAACGCATCTCAGCCTTCTACCTTACCCGTAATACTGCTGTTCAAAACTCAACTTCTACTTTTCTACGAGTTTCTTTCTGGTCTCGTTTTCGCCTCAAACATTTAGGGAACCCAGATTCGTTCTGTAGCCGGCCCCGCGCGCCTGATAGCCTTTCATCAACTCCTATTAGTCCACTCATTCAAAATCTCTTAGTAATTTTTTTATTCCTTTTTTTCATTTTTTTGTTTCCTTACGGTTTGTCATTTGTGGATCGTTTCCTCCTGATACTGTCAGCATTATGTTTGATTTTTTCTAGGATGTTTTTACTAATTGCAAAAGGCGGTGTATGGTTGGCATTATTGAAATACTTTCCTATACTTGTACTAATTGGGCCAACATAGTCTATTTTAATGAATTTCTCTTTTTCTTTTCCAGGTATATTTTGGTCTTTTTGTATGGTGGTCCTATTTTTAAGTTTCCTTAAAATACCATTACCTACATGCCTAGGGTAGCCATTAGCTTTCGCTATGTCCTGAATAATTCCTTTTTCTCGACAATAATGGGTTTGCCACTAACTGGAGCAATTGTCGAAATATTTTTAATAGATTACAAAGAAAAATACAAAATGAGCGAAAATAATCCTTTTTAAAATAAAATTAAATAATACTACCGATACAACAACGATACCATATGTGTCTTTGCTGGTACGAACAGAATGGGCCTGTTGCATGCAAGATATACAGCCGTGCGAATAGAGTTTATAGAGATTAAATGACACGAAAATTACGATTGTCACATTAAAAAAGTCTGAAATACACTCCTTACTGCGCCATTTGCGTTGTTAGGAACGCGCTTTTTCAAATTTCCCGCGTCTGGGGGCAGTTTTCTAACGGCAATTCGCGGCTATTTCCGGTCAACTAAAACTGACAACATAACCTAAAAATCGGAGCTCGTGATATCGTGAAATGAAATGTAGAAGGATTGCGTTGGCTATTTAAAAGTTGATCGATTTCGTTATCACATAAAGCGTACATGGACCACTATAAGAGATCACGTTGGGTTTGTAAACAAACTGAGGGAAAAAATAACAACAAAAACAACGACTCGGCATCTTCCGGAAATCACCGAGCCCGCCGTTTGCTCGTTTCCGGTGATTAGAAAACTGCCCCCAGACGCGGGAAATTTGAAAAAGCGCGTTCCTAACAACGCAAATTGCGCAGTAAGGAAAGTATTTCAGACTTTTTTAATGAGACCATCGTAATTTTCGTGTCATTTAACCCCTAAAAAGTCTATTCGCGCGGCTATATCTCTTGCATGCAACAGGCCCATTATGAAAAACTTCAGTGACTACTTAAACGCCATCCATAAATGTATACAATTCACTATTGAAAAAATGACAGACAACACGATCAATTTTCTCCACCTAAAAATGCCCAGTACGCTATACGTTAATGGGAATAATCTGATTCAATTTGAAATACATGGAAAACCTCCGGCTACTAATTGTATCATTCCATTCACCTCTAACAGCCACAAATATGCCGCAATTCATTCAATGGCACCCAGAGTTTTCTCTATCCCATCGAAGTATAAAGATAGACAACGAGAAATGAGTATTATTCAGGACAAAGAGAAAGCTAATGGCTACCCTAGGCATATAGGTAATAGTAGATCAAGGAAACACAAAAATAGGACTACCATACAAAAAGACCACGATGTATCTAGAAAAGAATAAGAGAAATTCATCAAAATAGACTATGTTAGCCCAATTAGTACAACTATAGGAAAATATTTCAATAATGCCAACCACAAACCGCCTTTTGCAATTAAAAACATCTTAGAACATAATGCTGACAGTATCGGAGGGAAACAATCCACAAAATACAAACCGCAAGGAAACAACTGCTCTGGTGCATATAAAACTCAATATAACACATGCGACAAAAAATACCTATGCAAAACAGAGGGATCGATGAATTCCACATTCAAAGAACATATGAGGTCTTGAATGTAACAATAGTGGATGTCGAGTTTTCACATTGTGAGAAAATCGCGTTTGAAGTTTTAGAAGCTTTGTACTTTACCACCCGTAGAAACGAGAGGATTCTTATAAAGATTTTCATGAAGAGCAACTCTTCCTATAATAAACAAACGTTTTCTATGTAAGTGAAAAATTGACGGAGTAACAGCGATTTGAAAAAAATGTGACATCTGCTATTTTCACTGAGAACATTTTTATATGCATGAAACAGTGTCTTCAGTAAGGGTTATGCTGGTGAAACGACTGTAATGAGCCAAAAGTATGTCAATGCTGAGTCATTTAATCGAATTGAACAAAAAACTAAACCGTCTGTAACTTCTGCATAAATAATAAGGAACAAATTATTAAATCAGTTAAAAACTCATCAATTCTGGCAAAACGGTCCCGATACGTATCATTTGAGGGTCAGTTACAGCCCATGGCCGGTGCGCAGGCAGTTATCACAAGTGCATTAGAATCTCCGCGGTGTCCTGCCGCGCCGGCCGGGGAGAACACTGAGAACAGTGGATTCTCATAACTGCTGTTTTTACAAATAACATGGTTTTCAGTTCATATCTTGCCGAAAAATTACGCTGGAAGTCTGGAACTTTGCACAGGCATTCTTAAGGGCTCCAGAATTCGAAAAAAGCGTTTGCCCTAAAAATGCCAGATGTCAGCGACCGCTATTGTTACATACAGGGTGATCCAGACCACCCGTCCACTATCTTTTTCTCGAAAACGGCATAGAATTGAGCTTCGGGACCAATACTTTCATAGGGTAAATCGACCCCAAAGAATCGAATGAAAATATTTTCAGCCCCCCAAAATGGCCCCTGGGGGGGGGTTTGGGGGGAGCCCCCCCGTTTCTCGCAATTTTCAAATGGGAAGGGTATGTTTTGACTTTGGATTCGGAATCTACGGTAAAAAATAAGAACATTTTGTTCTTTGCACTTTTTCCCTAAACCCCCATTTTTTGGAGTTATGGGGCATTTTTGGGGCAATTTTCAATTCGACCCTGTAAGCGGCCAAATCATCCAAATTTCAAAATCTAAAAATCTCCTGACAGGAGAGGTCAATACCTTTTTATTGATGTGCCACATGACCCCTGTTGCTCCAACATTTTGGGGGCCACGACCCCCCAAAAATTTTGGGGCTTTGGAGGGCCATGAGTCGAAAATGTCGAAAGGCAAGGGTATGTTCTGACTTCAGATTTGGATTCTACGCGAAAAGTTACGTAGAATTGATATGGCGCATGGTCTGTTTGCTCCAAATTACTGAAGAACCCCATTTCCCCATAAGAAGCCGTGTATTTTTGGACAAAATAAGGGGTAAAAAAAATTTGAGCAAACAGGCCATGCGCCATATCAATTCTACGTAACTTTTCGCGTAGAATCCAAATCTGAAGTCAGAACATACCCTTGCCTTTCGACATTTTCGACTCATGGCCCTCCAAAGCCCCAAAATTTTTGGGGGGTCGTGGCCCCCAAAATTTTGGAGCAACAGGATGTAATGTGGCACATCAATAAAGAGGTATTGACCTCTCCTCTCAGGAGATTTTTAGATTTTGAAATTTGGATGATTTGGCTGCTTACAGCGTCGAATTGAAAATTGCCCCAAAAATGCCCCATAACTCCAAAAAATGGGGGTTTAGGGAAAAAGTGCAAAGAACAAAATGTTCTTATTTTTTACCGTAGATTCCGAATCCAAAGTCAAAACATACCCTTCCCATTTGAAAATTGCGAGAAACGGGGGGGCTCCCCCCAAACCCCCCCCCCCCCAGGGACCATTTTGGGGGGCTGAAAATATTTTCATTCGATTCTTTGGGGTCGATTTACCCTATGAAAGTATTGGTCCCGAAGCTCAATTCTATGCCGTTTTCGAGAAAAAGATAGTGGACGGGTGGTCTGGATCACCCTGTATGTAACAATAGCGGTCGCTGACATCTGGCATTTTTAGGGCAAACGCTTTGACAGGGGGGTCAGATCGACTTCCGGTTTGCGCCAAAAATTTTCTTTTTTCATGCTCTTTCTAACGATGTATCACATGATGGGGGTTGCCATTTGAAATTTTTGAGTTGCCCCCCGCCCCCCTCCCCCTGGGGGGATGAAGAACTGAAAAGTACCTCAAAAAGTTTCCCCCTCGATATGAGGAAGGACGCCACAAACCGCAAATCGATATCATAACTAGAACTAAAGTTATGGCCAGTGGTGCGTAACTTTTGAATAACCCTGTATGAGAACATATACAGGGTGATCCAGTCTTCAAAAAATTCCAATGTTCATAGGGACAATAAAGATGAAAACCACCATATTGATATAAACTAAAGAAAATATCACATAAATGTAAGGATAGGAAACTTTTAAGCGTGTAGGAGAAATTCGAAATTAATAGGGCAGGGAGGGATAATGAGACTCTACTAAATGTGCAAACAGAAGTACATCTGGCAGCAAATGAGCTGTGTTAGATATGCACCGCTCTCTGGTGGAAAGCGAAAGGACCATGAATCCTAAGTGAAAAGAAAGAAACTGGGTATGTAAGAGATAAAGATAAACCATCACAAACATTGACATCATATCATGGGTGGCGGTAGCCACCTCCGGACAAAGTCTAAACTCGACAACACTGGAAAGCCTCCAAACGAAAAAGGTGGCAGCCAACCATAGACACACGTAACTCCCTTATTCTGAAAATTGATTCGGTTCGAACTCGACTGCAGCCCAAACAACGGCACGGATTCCAACGATCTTGGTGTCTACTGACGCACCTAAATTGGGCCTACAAAGTGGGAAAGTTTCATCAAGATCCATTGAGTTTTCAAAAAGTTATAAGCACTTAAAGGCCCAAAATGACAAATATTTTTTGTAACATGGGCCGTTTAGTAGCGGGAAACCGACATGATCACCTTTCACAACAGATTTCTTGCTCACACGGCCACAGATTCTAACGGAACCTTCACAGGCACTACTTGAAGATATAAGGATTTCATTTCTACCACATTTAAAAGGGTTTCAATGCTCGGATAATTCAGCATCGGCAAATAACTTTCAAAATTTTAGCTATAATGTTTTGAATTTAGAAAAAAAACTGGTTATGGTTCAATGCCATTGGTCGATTCCGTTCAGTTCACCCAGTCCAGCCCGTGTTTCGGGAACGAAATTCCCCTCTTTACCAACTTTTAACTAGTTGAGAACAGATTCATGATTTAATATAATATAAGAGTTCAATTCTCTGTAGAAGCTAACTAATATTTATTCACACTTATATTATTACATCGCACGTCTTCTGCCAGAGCCCGATACACTACTTCATTAGTTTCTCTTGAAATGTTCAAGTGATGTCTTAATTCAGAAGTGAGGTTATCAGTCCGTGTATCTGTCTGACCCAGTGACCCAAGCATCAATAAATGTAATTCAGGTAAATTACGGCGATAAAAGGACACCAAAGTTGTGCCAAACTATCAAAAGGAAGCAGGATTTACACCACAGTTTGCATTCTCGTGACTAACAGTATCCAAATAATTCCCTACCATGCACACCAATGGATCGAAGGGAGAGCCCATTGCTCTCAGTTTTTAATTACATTATTGTTTTCCTCAAGTCACGAATGCTAGTATCCATATCTTGAAGAGATGTAGTTGTTTTCAGTGGACCCTATCAGTCTCAAGAAAAGATCTAAAAAGTACTGTAATATGAGCCTTCGCCCATCACACTACTTGCGACACGGTCACTATGCTCTGACCAAAATTTATTCGCTTTAAATTTTGCTTTCAACCTATGTGCTCTGGAGTGCTTGTGCTTTTCCTAAGTGTATGTTATTGACATTAAGATCTTGTGTTCTTCATGACTAATCTTGGAAAGCTTCGCCTCTTACCGTTGCTTGTTTACATCATGGGGATATGCGGGGATGCGAGGTATAATTCAATCACTAAGTCAACTTTATGTCCCTAAATCAGAGATCTTTGACGATGAGTATTAGCTCAAATTTGGTTTTCTTCGAGTCTCTTTGATTTTGCGTCAGAAGTTGTTAGAAACACCATGTGGCCAGTCAATGTGTAAGAATGTCTTTCATGAAAGGTATGTACTCGTTCTCTTTTCTCAGCTTGATGATTACTATAAAACCAAGAATTTATATTGCTGCATAAATCGCTGGGCCAAGTAAGTACACAGCGCCCATTCCTTCTCTATTTTAACATATGAAAACTTGATGTAAACATATCAAATAGTGAGGTTATGTTATGGACTTACACTGGTGGTGCAGCTACCGACTGTTAGATAATAAACCCTTAAATGCCATCCGGCTAACTTAGCTGCGTCCATAGACACCAAGATCGTTGGAATCCGTGCCGCCATTTGCTCTGAATTCCATTCTATATCGAATCAATTTTCAGATTCAGGAAGTTAGGTGTGACTAAGAGTGTCGGCCACCCCTTCGCTATAGGGACTATAGTAGGTCGTCATTTTCCTCGATCGGGGGTGGCTACTGCCACTCTTGATGTGAAAATATTGTGGTGTTGTTGGTTGTTGTGTCACAGAAGTATTCCATCTTCACCTAGTGAGTTTCTAGCATAATTACTCCAGTGAAACAGTGCACTCTGAGATTAATTGAGCTTTGGGTCTATGTATGGTTCGCGTGCCTACCCATTTCTTAATGGAATGAATGTAATCGGGTGAATTAAAGCCAAAAAAGATTAGACCGATCGGTAGCGTTTATGATCAAAAAGTTTGCGCCTAGGTACCAACTGCGGAACATGCTCTGATGAAGAGTTTGGGGGTGGTGTTTTTAGTCCGATAGTGGACAAAAAAATTACTGGGAATTCTTGAACTACCAGGTAACTGAGAGGTAGCCTTCATTATCTTTTGTGAATCAAAAGACTCCATTACAATATATAATTACTTCATGCCAGTTATACGATTCGACAAATTATGTGGTGAAGCGACTCTAAGCAAAATAAATCAAAATATTCTCCGCTAGCTTCAATATAGGTATACTGTATCAAGAGTGGCGGTAGCCACCCCCGGTGGTATTACAAAGTAGTATTTGCAACAAGTTTTTCTCTTTTTCAATTAATTTTGTGACTGAGGCCATTGTAACTTGAGGTTGAAATTCAGTCGATTATTACCTGAATCGCTCAAGTTCAACGGAGTGCATAATAGGTATATGTACAATTTTCTTATCTTCATGTTTCAAGTCACATTCCTAGACGTTATACTCTGTTAAAAGAAAAAATACTTTTGTGGCCGATGGAGCTTGGCTTGACGCACACTTTTATTGATAAATTAAATACCTCTTACAGGAGATACTTTTTATAATGAGTGAACCAAAAAAAAAAAAATAATTTTAACTCTTTGAATGGACTTTCCACTTAGTGGTCTCAATGTTATTTAATTTAAAATTTTAGTGGCTGAATGTAAGTATGTCCAACAGTTGAGTTAAACGCAGTAAAAATTGCAGAATTAATGTTGAAACTTTATGAGTAAGGAATAATTTATGCGGCAAAAGAAGTTCATTCTAAGTAGCCTACACTGTGACAATTAATTGCTAATCCATCAGTTTTTAAAACATTATGTAGGTACCCTATTTCGATAAGAGAAGTTTAAACTCTCCAAAACATCAGGTAACTTTTATTGATTGCAAACTGAATCGCCCCCTATTAATGTTCAGTTGATCAAACAAGGAGTTCCAGTTCTGCTCATTGAAAATATTATTCTCAGTTTCTCTGTCTCCAGCCAAATGTTTCATTAGCTTCACATCATTCCAAAAACGACCTGATATAAAAACTACAAAAAACCCCAAAAAACTTTCAGATTCTAAGGGGTAAAGAATCCGGCCAAAGTCTTAAACTTGTTGAACCAAATTTTCTTATTACTCCTAAAAGAAAATTAAAAATTATACTTTACTGAAAATCGAATGTGGGCCCCTTCATTTATGAGTGATGCAACAGTCATGACGTGTAAGTATGTTTAGCCCTTGCAGGAGCCCCCTTCCTCACCTATTTGCATTTTTATCTAAAGTAAAGAAAAAGTCGGTATGGATTGATCTGAGCCTTCTATGTGCTCCAAAACAATATGAAATATTTTATCGCGCAAAGTCCAATATTTTTCAATTCAGGTCCTACAAATGCTTTTAAAAGATCATGAAAAAAATACTCAATCGGCTGGCTAAAGTCCAGTATTTTTCTTGAGAATAGTCTCCTCCTTCAATAAGTGATGCAACAATTGCGACATTTTTGTATGAAAAGCTCTTGCAGAAGCCTTTTTATTTGACTCAGCTAAATTTTGAAGAATCACTGACGTGTCCGCAAAAATGCGTAAAAAAGATAGGTCACTGAAATTAATGCTTCATAGAGATATCTGAGGATCCATGTCAAAACCCTCTTACCTATTCTACTCTGCGTAAAAAATAAAAACGCTATTTTCAACCATGATTTTTGTTTTTTTAAATCTCCATTAATTTTCTCTTAAAACAATTTTCAATATCTAGGTAAGGTGGGGTCGGGTAACTGGGCGGTACCCTCTGTATTTCTACCATATTATTGCAAAAATTGTTTTCACTGTTGGTATACCTTGATTATGACGTAAACCATCTAGAACATGTAAACACAACCTCAAAAAAAAAAATTTATGGTGAATGGTGAAGTGCCGAAAATTGGACAGCTTTTTTTTCAAAACAATGCCGGAGGTGGTCCCGAAAAGAGCCTCATATCTCACTCCCAGCAAGTATTTTATTCAACTTTGACATTTCTTCTTCATGTATGATGTATTTGTGTAATGCGTGAGCAATTACAATGTAATTGAATGAAAACACTGGCTGCACATGGTTGATGCCCAGTTACCTTGAAAATTTTCCCTTCGTGGGGTAACTGGTTACCCACCCTAAGGTAATTGGGCAGGTGGCACCTGCCCAGTTACCCATTGCAAGGTTGCTGTGCTTCAGTGTTTGTTTACTTCTGAAAATGTCTAAATTAATTGACTATTGTGGACTTTTAAGTGCCAAAAACCAATAATCAGTGTTCCCAGCACACTAAACTTCTAACTTAAGTCAATTATAGCATAACTTAAGCATCACTTAATTATATTTAGGCCGCTAACTGTTACGACATCACTTTTAACGACTTAAACATGGTTATATAAATTCAAATGAAATTCTCTGAAACCTTCGTGAGAAGGACATCAACTTCTGGCCGATGAGAATTAGAAATAATGCCCCCCTCAAAAATTAAGGGGGGGTAGTCCAGTTACCCCACGATGTTGGGTAACTGGGTAAAAAAAACGGGAAATTTTTGAAAATTTATGGGAAAAAATTGAAAGATGAAATTCGACTTTTGACTCTTCCTACATTTAGACAAGGTGTTGTACTTACTAAAAAAAATTTAAAAGTAGCTGTAAAAGTAATTTAAAAATATGCATCCTTTGTCAGTATAATGATGGAAAAAAAATCATGAAGTTGAAATTTTGACATTTTTCTCCGAACTCTTGCCCAGTTACCCGACCTCACCTTAATCTGGAGTCCTTTTCGTGACGATCAGTTCATTATGCAGTGGTATATGATACAATGTTATGATAGCTTCCATTTACATGCATATTAAACTGCAGCATCATAAGTTGAGATTGGAAATATTATACAATAAATAAGTTTTGGGAGAAAGTAAAAGAAGAATGATACGCTCGAAAAATACGCTGCAAGCAATCTTCCAGCAAGCAAAGGGGAAAAATACTAATGATTACAGTAAGAGCATTTTTGCGGACACGTCAGTGATTCTTCAAAATTTAGCTGAGTCAAATAAAAAGGCTTCTGCAAGAGCTTTTCATACAAAAATGTCGCAATTGTTGCATCACTTATTGAAGGAGGAGACTATTCTCAAGAAAAATACTGGACTTTAGCCAGCCGATTGAGTATTTTTTTCATGATCTTTTAAAAGCATTTGTAGGACCTGAATTGAAAAATATTGGACTTTGCGCGATAAAATATTTCATATTGTTTTGGAGCACATAGAAGGCTCAGATCAATCCATACCGACTTTTTCTTTACTTTAGATAAAAATGCAAATAGGTGAGGAAGGGGGCTCCTGCAAGGGCTAAACATACTTACATGTCGTGACTGTTGCATCACTCATAAATGAAGGGGCCCACATTCGATTTTCAAGTTTGGTGGTTACCCACCAAACCAAAAATTACACAAAGTGCTACTACCAATATGCTGTACATTAATACTTACTTCAGTGCAAACATTTTGATTCAAGGGTAATTCCAGATGGTTGAAGACGCTAAGCATATCTGATACGAGCTGATCCATCATTTCTCTACTGTGATGTGGTGTTGGTGCCAGGCGTAATTTTTCCTCTCCTCTTGGGACAGTAGGATAATTGATAGCTTGAATATAATGGCCCTTTTCTCGAAGCAAAGTGTCAGATAACTGAGATGATTTCAAGGGATCACCGATCTGCAACCCATTAATTAAATGGCTTGATAATCAGTGCAAATAGATGGTGGAGCATCTGTTAAAACAACACTGACCGCAAACGGATTTTGGTTTTCTATGGCTTGTTTGAAGGCTGAAGAGTTCCTGTAGCTAAACGTGTTGCCAAAGCTACTAAAAAATTAATACAAAGCGAGATATAGGGGAGATTGTACATCGTTTTCTTTGATTTACCTATTTCAAAATTTGTGATAATGAGTTAAATCAAAAGGAACAGTATCTGAGAAAATAGTGCTTTCTCGGCGCCGATCCAGTCGATTTTGATGAAACTTGGTATCCAGGAGTATCTTTTGACAATTTTTTCAAAATTCTATATCAAAATATGGCAGATACAGCTTGAAATGCTCATTTGATGTCTATTCCACACATTGAAATGAAAGAGCTTGATGCAAAAACGGCTTTTTTCGCCCCCTCTCTGGAATTTCTTCGGACTTTGTCTATTGATTACTCATACTTGAGCGCTTCTTTTCCCAAAATTTCAGACCCCCAAAAAATTTTGGCACTAGGGGGGGGGGGGGGGCGGTGGAAGGCAAAACCTGTGAACCTCGTTATCTCTCGAACAAAGGAAGATCTGGAGGTCCGGTTTGGACGAAAAATCGTCTAAAATTGCATACTTCATGATTCTGAAGGTCAAAGCCCGAAATCACATTTTTAAGTTAACATAACTGCTTTTCTCCAGTTTTTGGGTCTAGAGAATTTCATTTAAACGAAGATCTCAATTTTTTACTTGAACCAAAACCATTTTCTTTTTTAATTGTT